>NC_067119.1:27769799-28063485 GCF_021347895.1 Acanthochromis polyacanthus | reverse complement strand
CTCGGAAGACGCCAATATGTTTTTTAGATCACTTCTACCTGAGCTTGCTTTGACTCAAACCTTCAGTAAACCTAAATAATCACTGTCCATTATCCAACAGTGACAGAGTTCTTGATGGTGATCTCAGTCTGACTTCCATTATTCATCTGAAGTCATTATGAGGAAAAATATAAAATGTTTAGTTCCTACGTCTGTTTTGCATGTTGTTTTAGGTACAAGTCATTACCTGTCATTGGACTAGATGACAGTACAATTATCAAATAATCAAAATAATCATCTTTAGAGTCCGTGTACGGATCTGGTAATTGGATTTCCGTTCTGAAATGGGTATTGAAAAACAAAAAACGAGTAGTTATTTGATTTTCGTTTTAAATACAAAAATTCTAATTGAAATACAAGGTGTTTTTCCTTTTCATGATCAAAAAGGGATATACGATTTTTTTTAAAAATGCTTTGATTTTCGTTTTATTTTAGAATAACAAGAAAGTAAAATCAGTAAGAGACAGAAACGAAAAAAGGTCAGTTTTTTCATTTTCTGAGACCGGAAGTGTCATCAGCAAGTGGGAGCCAAACGACAACAAGATTCTCAGAGGGCGAGCCAGAGAGCAGCGATTGTCAGACCATAGATAATATAGAAGACAGCGCGCTAGCGTATCTAGTCTATGTATATCTATGGTCGGCACGTCTGGTAGCATCTCTGGCTGCTGTTGACCTTGTTTTGGAGTAAACAACGTAAGAAGATAAATACTTCTAACCTGTAGCGTTATTTTGTTGTACATTAAGTCAGCGACTTGTGAAGAGTTGTGTTTTGTCGTGTTTGAGCAGTTGGTCCGGACGCGTTAGCTAGCTAAGCGGCTAAGTTAGCTAGCGGGCTAATTAACACGGTGGCTAACTTACCGCTGAACACCTGTGTTAGTTGCTGCCGCAGCTGTCCTCATTGTTAGAATGACTTCTCAACCTGTATTTTCTCTGCTGCGTATTTTAGCTTTTAAAAAAGTTATTTTACTTTAAGGTTAACTGAAACCCGTTGAGCTGCACTTATAGTCTAACATTCAGCTGGTTTGAATTAAACCGCCCTTAACATTCAACTTACCTCCTGAATCGCCATAATTTCATTAAATTCCTTCTCTCTTCCACTGCTCAAGTTCAATCCAGTATATAAATGACAGTAATAGTGAATAAACTAACAACCAGCCATTGTATTTATTTATTATTGCATGTATTTGTAGTAAAACATGAGTTGAAACATCCTACTTTTGGATCTAGAACTGCACAAGCCGTTCATTTTCAGTCACCTGACAAGTTAAACTCCCCTTTTTATGTGAGGTTGAAGCAGAAAGTCTGAGTTAACAAAGAAAGTTGTTTATAATTTGCGATACCTGTTATCTCTGACTGAGGCTTTAGTTTTTGTTGAGCTGATTTACACGTAGAAACTTTGTTAAGGAAAATTTCTCAGTAGCTCAGAGGACAGGCTGCTTTTTACACAACCTTGTAGAAGAATGTCTGTCAATGCTTTCAGCAGAATTTAGAAACACAACACTTCCTAAACAGATATTTTGAGGCTGTGAGGTTGAAGTTTGAGAGTGTATCAGTGTGTTTGTTTGTGGTCTTTCTGTTTCTAGGTGGAAGCTGAATTAGTGAGGATGACTCCTGCTCCTGTCCTCTCTGAGCTCCTCACACATCTTTACCTGCACATGAGGAAAATCACTCCTGTAGAATGCAGGTATGTTTGTCATTATTAAAAAGATGTTGCCTGGTGACCTGTCAGAAATCCATTATACAGAGTCAGCCAAAAAATGTTTACACACATCAGGAAAAGAAAAACTTGCATAAATATTTCAATACCAAATTTATTCAGACATCACGAGATTAATAAAAGTTATCTTTGGCCTCTACAATTACAAGAGGTGCTCGAAGTGGTGGCCACTGGCTTCCAGACATTTCTGTTGTGTTGTAGGCGTCACTTGTTGATGCTCCATTCATGAGGGTAATTCCATCTGTTGGGAAAACATCGTACAACAGGACACAGAGTTATTGTGATTTGATCAAACTTAGAAAGAGGTATCTATATGTGTAGAAGTACTTATGTGGGTAAGACGCAATATGGGTAAGACGCAAAACTGCATCCGGTGGTAAGACTCCGTCTGAGTCGGGGAAGGTGGAACTACCCCCTTGTTACCGTTGCTCCCAGGTCCTCTCTGACCCGGAGGGTAGCACCTGTTTAGGGTGCCAACTATGGCTTAAATCGTAGACGGAAGAAAGTCCCTCACTGACACCCAACGCCAGCCAGAGAAGTCCCTCTCTGACACCCCAGTGGCAGCCTAGGGAGTCAACCCTGTCAGAAAATCCGGAGTGGAGCCCCGTTAGGCAGCACTGCAGGTTACACAGTGGACTGGCAACTCCTGCAGCCGACCTGATGCCAGGAGTATTGGACTCTTCCTTTCCACCTGGATCACATCAGCAAGGCCGAGAGGGAAGACCTACAGACTGGGCACCTCAGGACTTCCTAACCCCGCCCCAGGCGTGTGCCCTGGAGAGGACACTCCAGCTTCGTCTGTCACAGGATGAAGGCACAACACAGGAAGCAGCAGTCACCAGTTATAAGCTCAAGCTTGATTGGCGTAGAGCTGAGCGCTAGGGGTTGCTTCTGATGGTAGGAGGGATCCTTGCATTCCACTGGATGCTACTGCCTGCCTCAAGCTGAGCAGCCCTCAGCCAATAAGGTGCTGTCCCGCCACGACTAGCCTGCTTCATTGGGTGAGTGGAGCTTAAGAATGCACCTTTCTGACAAGTTAGTCGTAAATTGTCACCAGGCAACAATACAAGAAAACTTACTCCGCCTAGCCAGCTGGAATGTAAGGACGATGCAACCTGGCTTCACAATGGACGTCAACACTATTTCCGATGCTCGGAAGACTGCCATTATTGACAGGGAACTGAGCCGCCTAAACATTGACCTAGCTGCACTTCAAGAAACTCGCATTGCAGACAGTGGACCTTAAAAGAAGATAACTACACGTTCTTCTGCAAGGAAAACCTGAAGAAGCAGTACGGAAGCACGGAGTCGGGTTTGCTGTCAAAAACTCGCTCATGCCCATGGTTGAGCCACCCTCCTCAGGAACAGAGAGGCTACTTCAGTTACGCCTTCGCGCCACCAAGGGCTTTGTGAATTTTCTGTGCATTTACGCACCTACACTCACATCTTCACCAGATGACAAAGACAAGTTCTACAAGGCCCTGGACACAGCTATCCAGAGTGTTCCGCAGAGCGAGTCACTCTTCCTGCTGGGGACTTCAACGCAAGAGTGGGCAGCGACCACAACTCCTGGCAACCTGTATTGGGCATCATGGGACTGGCAAGATGAATGAAAATGGTCAACGTCTTCTGGAGCTATGTTGTCACCAGGACCTATGTGTTACTAATACCTTCTTCCAACAGAAGCCACTCCACAAGGTGTCCTGGTGCCACCCAAGATCAGGTCACTGGCATCAGCTTGACTTAATCCTGACCCGGAGGAAAGACCTCAACGACATCAAGCTTACCAGAACCTACCACAGTGCTGACTGTGACACTGACCACTCTCTCATCTGCACCAAGGCCAGAATTCAACCCAAGAAGCTCCACAGGTCCAGACCCAAGCCGCTACCAAAGATGGACACCTGCAAGGTCAAAGACCCATCAAAAGCAGTCGAGTTCCAGATGAGACTCAGAGATGTTCTGCAACAACCAGTCGGCACCTCTGCAGTAGAGATGTGGCAAAATATCAAGGACAACACATACCAAACGGCCTCTGAGGTGTTTGGCAAGAGAGAGAGAATCAACACAGACTGGTTCGACAAGTACTGGAGGAAATGGAGCCTGTAGTCGCAGCTAAGAAGAAGGCACTACTGTCCTACAAGAATTCTCCACCACCCAGAACCTAGAACGGCTAAGGGAAGAAAGGAGGAACCCGCAACGGATAGCCAGACATTATGCTAACAAGCACTGGCTACAAGCGTTGTGGACATACAGAATGCAGCAGATACAGGTGACATCCGACGTATGTTCAGGGCATCAAGAAGACACTTGGTCGTGCTTCTGCCAAAACAGCACCTCTCAAATCCAAGTCTGGGGAGATAATCATAGATCCCAAGAAGAAAATGGAGCACTGGGTAGAGCACTACCTTGAGGTTTATGGCAGAACGAACATTGTCACAGAACGAGCCCTGAAATCCATCCCACATCTGCCTGTCATGGAGATCCTGGACAGCGAGCCAAGTGAGGACGAACTACAGAAAGCAGTCAAGCAACTAGCAAGTGTTAAAGCAGCCGGCAGCGACGGCATACCTCCTGAGATCATCAAGTGTGGATCACCAGCCCTCATGGGACCTCTCACCGATCTCTTGAAAACATGCTGGAAAGAGAGCGTGGCACAGGAGATGCGCAACTCAAATTGTATAAACTTATACAAGAACAAAGGTGACCGTGGATGCTGTGACCACTATTGTGGAATATCTCTCCTGGTCACAGTAGGCAAAGTCTTCGCCCGGTGTGGTTCTGCCTCGCCTCCAGAAACTGGCTGCAAGGATTTACCCAGAGTCACAGTGTGGTTTCAGGGCAGGTCGTTCGACAGTGGACATGATCTTCTCTCTCAAGCAGGTCCAAGAGAAGTGCCGGGAACAGCAGAGACCTCTGTACATTGCCTTCATCGACCTGACCAAGGCCTTTGACATGGTAAGCAGAGATGGCCTCTTCAAGATCCTGCATCGGTTAGGCTGCCCTGCAACACTCCTCAACATCCTCAGGTCCTTCCATGAAAACCAACAGTTCACCATAGCACAGATGGGGAACGTTCTGAGCCCTTCACCATCACAAGTGGAGTGAAGCAGGGATGTGTCCTCGTCCCGACACTCTTTGGGATTTTCTTTTCCTGCGTCCTTCACTATGCCTTCCATGACCGCCTGAGGGAGTCTATCTGCACACTAGATCAGATGGCAAGCTGTTCAACCTTGCACGACTGAAGGCCAAGACCAAGGTTCGATGTGTGATGATCCGTGAGCCCTGTTTGCATGATGATGCAGCACTAGTCACGCACAATGAGCAGGACCTACAAATCCTCATGGACCGATTCTCCGAGGCCTGTGATGAGTTTGGCTTGGTCATCAGCATCAAGAAGACGAAAAGTACTATGCCAAGGAGTAGACACGCCGCCATCCATCCTCATCAATGGTTCAGCCCTAGAAGTTGTTGACAGTTTTACCTATCTTGGGTCTACAATTACATCTAGTTCCACCCTGGATGCTGAGCTGAACACTTGTATTGCAAAGGCCACTGCCACTATGGCAAGGCTTTCCAAACGAGTGTGGACCAACAAGAAACTGACCATCAACACTAAGTTCGGATATATGAGGCCTGCGTGGTGAGCACACTCCTCTACGGCAGCGAATCTTGGACAATTTATGCCAGCCAAGAACAGCGGATTGAACAGCTTCCACCTCTGCTGTATCAGGTGCATACTGCACATTCAAGTGGCAAGACAAGGTCACCAACAATGAGGTACTCCGACTGGCCAAGATGTGCAGTATCCAGACACTGCTTACGCAACACAGACTTAGATGGCTGGTCATGTGAACAGGATGCCAGATGGCGGGTATTCCCAAGGACCTACTCTATGGTGAACTGGCTCAAGGCAAGAGGAAGATCGGCAGACCCTATCTCCGGTACAAGGACGTCTGAAGAGGGACATGAAGTGCACCAGCATTGACGTGGACACCTGGGAGCTTCTAGCTCCAGACCGGCCGGTCTGGAGACAGACAGTCCAGCAAGGAATCAAGCTGGCTGAACAACGGAGAAGGAGAACAATGAGGAAAGGCGACAAGGAAGGAAAGGACGTTTGACCTAGGCACACACCATCGTCTCTCGAGACGGACGGAGCCTACTACTTATACAAATGAAATATTTATAAAAGTTTTCCTTTTCCTGATGTGTGTACATTATTTTGGCTGACTCTGACGCTGAACTTAATGAGAACAAAACTGTCATTTAATTGTTGCTTTGAAAGCTTCTTTAGTGAAAACTGGCTGGTATTCTGCTTTGAAACAAACTGCTGTTGAGGATTGTGTTTTTAGGTTTAACCCACAGTTTCTGAATGAACTTATAGTTTTTTCCTGATCAATGTGGACGTTATAATTGATGGTAACATTTACTGATCATATAATCAGCATGACAATATAACAGTATAACATTCTGACCACCTGACTAATACTGTGTTGGCCCCTTTATGCTGCTAAAACTCCTCTGACCCAGTGGTTCATCAGAACCTCTGGGATGTCCTGTGGATTCTGTGGATCCTGTGGGTTGCAGGGTGGGTCCTACCTAGACCAGGCTGATCCTGGACCATCCCACAGATGCTCAATCAGATCTGGATGTGGGGTGTGGAACCCAGGTGAACAGCTTAGCTCTGTCGTGTTCCTCGGACCACTCCTGAGCAGTTTTAGTTCGTCCTGCTGAGGGTGGCAGCTTGCATCAAGGACTGCTGTTGCCATGGAGACTAGGGGTTGTTTGTCCTGCAGTGTTTAGGTGGTGGTACATGTCAAACATCCACATGAACGTCAAGGTTTCCCAGCAGAACGTTGCATTAGAACAAGATGATGGATGTTGTTCTCTTCAGCTGTCAGTGGTCAGAATGTTGTAGCTGATCAGTGGATCGGTCTGCCTTTACTCTGACATCCAGAGTTATACAAAAGTGTAGTATGTGTGCAGTGCAGAAGAGATTTACTTTATTGTATGCATTTTTTTTTTTTTTTTTTTTTTTTAAGGGAGAGCATTTTTTTATCCACCTGAAGAAGACCTAATCTTTCCCTTCAAAAGATAGTTAATTGTTACTACGGCTTCCATAGTGTCCCATCAGAGAAAATCATATCCATATACAGATTTTATTAATTCCAGGCTGGTTCAGTAAAGATTATATAACTAACATATATCGGATAATTCTTGGTCGCAGTTGGAATTTGCAGCCTGAGAGATGGTTTGAGAAGGTTTGCAGTTTCTCCTAATAAGAAGAACACTAGTAAGAAGAGCTCCATGAGAACAAAAAAAGAACAGGAGGCTCTTCAGCTTTTTTTACAAGAAAAAAAAGCACAAAAGAAAAAGCTGGAGAAGGAGCAAAACTAACAGAAGACAGAGAAAGAAAAGAAGAAGAAAAAGAGCTGCTGGTTTCCCAGAAGATGTGCAACCACAACAGCAAGGTGGAGGAGGCTGCTGGATGATCAGTAGCTCCCTCTACCTCCTCCACATCTTCACCTTCACCTCTCTGCTACCCCCTCCATGTCCATCGGTGACTCCCATTCGTCCATCTGACCAACCTTCATCCCTCCTTTTCTCCATGCTCCTCTCACCTGGAAAACTTCTCTCCTTCCTCCATCTCCTGAAACTTGACTCCCTGCTCTCCACATCCCCTCTCTACCCTCTTTTTTTACCCCTCTCTAACTTTCCTTTCAAGGATTCTCTAAGGCAGCACAGAGGCTCAGTGATTGCCACTGTAGCCTCACGTTTTCAAAAACATTAAAAAAAAAATTCTCCATGTATCTGCTTCCCTGAACAAGCATGAAATATAACTGCATCATGTTCTACCTGTTGTTGTACAAACATCAGTCGTTTTGGTTAAAAAGAGCTAAAGCTCTGAAGGTTGTTGTCCCAGTCTGGTCAATATGATAGAAATGTATTGGTATCGTGTTAACTGTGGGAGCTGCTGCTTGGTTTAAGCAAAGCTGCTGACAGCACAAACTGTGGTTTTACATGTCTGAAACAAATCGTTTATTTGTTTATTTATTTAAAAAGGATCCCCATTAGAGTTTGCATGTTCTCCCTGAGCATGCGTGGGTTTTCTCAGAGCACTCCGGCTTCCTCCCACAGTCCAAAAATATGCCGAGGTTAATTGGTTACTCTAAATTGCCCGTAGGTGTGAATGCGAGTGTGATTGTTTGTCTGTATATGTAGCCCTGCGACAGACTGGCGACCTGTCCAGGGTGTCCCCTGCCTTCGCCCGAGTCAGCTGAGATAGGCTCCAGCACCCCCCGCGACCCTAATGAGGATAAAGCGGTGTATAGAGGATGGATGGATGGATCCCCATTAGCTGATGCCAGTGGCATCAGCTAGTCTTCCTGGGGTCCTAAAAAAACAACCTTACATGAAAAGATCAAGCATCTAGATCAGATCTATTAAAATACATATTTGATGTACATCTGTTTACGGTGACAAGTTGATGTTAGACCATTCATTCAAACAAAAGGAACAAACAAAACAAGAAACAACACATAAATAGGACATAATGCTTGTCAGACTGGATTACTGCTCAGCCATTAAGTAGTGCATTCTAAGATGGTATTTGAATGAGGCCTTACTGTTGATTATTCAGTGACACCACTGACAGAAAATGAATCATCAAATATTTTGATCAGAGGTTCTTTTAATTTTTCATCCATTTTTGAAAGAGTTGGAGTGATTTTTTGTTTGTTTGACAAGAAACTGTCAGACTTGTTTGAAGACTTCATGTCTCATTTCATGACATTCTGATCTTTTATTAGGTATGATATCTTAAATAAGTGTCATGTTTTAAGAATCACAATCTTAATTTAAAAACTTCAAGATGTGAACCCCTAAACCGAGGTGACTTTTTGGCATCGTCAGCCTAGCTACAGCTTTAACAGTGCACGCAGCTTCACTGTAAACAAAAACCACACTAAAATAGACTGAACTGACAGGTGTAGTGTAAAATACCATTCTACCATTCAAACTGTGAAAGAAAAGAAAACTGATGTTTTTTGACATCAAATGTCTGAAACTAAGATACATTAGCAAATAAATGTCTTGTAACAAATATTTTATGTTTGTAAAATATATAAACTTGTAAACATATTTTGAACCTACTACCAACATCTCATTTACTATCTTTTGTTTTAAGTAATTTAAAGTCAACATGATTTGATGTTTCAGTAACACCAAGCATTGAAAGTCTTGCTCAACTTGCTGTTGTTGCCAAAAAAGTATGGTAGGAATAGGTGTACAAGCAGCAGAGACGACCGCAGCCATCAGAGGATTGTCAAGAAGAGATGATTCAAGAACTTGGGAGAGCTTCACAAGTAAACTGAAGCTGATGTCAGTGCATCAAGAGCAACCAAGCACAGAGTATTCTGGAAAGGAGATGCATTGGTTGATTGATTTGATTGATTTCTTTATTTTTGTGTCATTCACACAAGCGTGCCCAATCCTCATGGGTTTATAAGACACCAATATACTAGCATTGCACCATTACATCCAAAGCGCACATTGTTCTGCTTCTCAGTCCTCAAATAAAATGCATTGCCTTTTAACCCAGGTCTGGAAAAGAAATTCTGCCATGAAAAAGGTTCCTGTTCTAAAACAAAACTCAATTTTTTCAAGGTCATCCAACCAAAAGAAATCAGCATAAACAGAAGACGTCTTACCAAAAAGTACCTCCCTTGTATCTTCGTATATAGGACAGTAAAACAAAATGAATCTTATTCTCAACTTCACCTAAAGAGTAAACAATGTCTGTCCTTCTCCGACCCTTAGCTTAGAGACCGCCCAGTCTCTAAGCTAAGGGTAATGTTCCTGTGCATAACTGTGCACACAGGGTTCTCTGTCTTTTGCTTATATTATATTTTAAATAAGGTATCTATTCTTTATTAGACAGCAAGTTCACAGTTTTGGTTTATACCAAATATCAACAGACCCTTTTTCTCTAAACTTATATTACTCCTTATCTCCTGAATATCACAGAATAACCTATTATGTAAAACAAATGAGTTGTTGAAAAAAAGATTTTTGCCCAAGAGTGAGCAAAGAAGATGAAATATCTTTTTTATGAGTCTCACTGGACATCTTCACAAGTCTGTTACAAAAGCAAAGTGTTTGGCATTTATGTCTGATGTTTGAAGGTTCCCATCCCATATCTACTAATGGCCAGAGCTGAAGTAAATTAATTGATTCCCAGGAATGATGTAATCAAAATTAAAAACAGCTGAGCTTCTCTCCAATGATTTTCTCCTGAAATGTTCTATTTGTGTTTTGTCTTGATTTATCACTAGTTCTCCGTTCCCGGCACCATTCCTCAACAGTGTTAAGCATACATACATACATACATCTTCTTTATTTTTGGTAAGCAGAACTACATCATCCACATATAATTGTATGCCCACAATCTGATCAAGCATAGGGAACTCACAGAGAAAGACAGAGTCTGAATTAAAGCACTATTTGAGACAAATAGTGCAAGACAAAGTGTTCTCACAGTGTGGTCAAGTATGCCTCGGACTCGATTGCAGAGACTGGTACTCACAAAATGTGCAAAGGAACAGGCTAAAAATGAATGTTAACTAAAGCAGATGTCAGGCACCTCAGGATTTGAAGACCACTGCAGATCTTAAGGCAGAGATTAATGCTTCTAGATTACAATCTGAGAAAGTCTCCAGAATGACCATAAGCAGACAACTGAAGGATGAAGGCTCAAAGCGAACAATAGCTGCCAAGAAGCCACGATTGAGGGATGCAAACATCCAAAAACCCTTAAAACCTGCCGGGGAGCACAAATACTGGACTGTGGATGTGAGGAAGAAGGCAGTCTGGACAGATGAGTCCAAGTTTGAACTCTTTGGTCGGCATTGCGTATTTATGTCTGCAGTAAAGCTGGAGGACGTTTTGATGTTCGATGCATTGCACCCACAGGGAAACACAGTGGAGATTCCCTTGTGGTATGGGGTTCCATTTGTGGAAATGGCATGGTAAAATGAGTTGAAATGGATGGCATCATGAACAAGAACGCCTACCACAACATCTTGGTCCATCATGGAATCTCTTCTTGATTGAACCCAATTGGTGAGGGGTTCATATACCAAGAAGACAATGACTCCAAGCATACCTCAAAGCTGTGCAGAGACTACTGGACCAAGAAAATGGAATCTGGAGTACTGGAACTGGCCAAGTCAAAACCCAAACTGGAATCCTATTGAACAGATCTGGTATTTATTGAATTAAAAAAATAGATCACACAAAAGTTTCATCCAAAGCAGTTCCTCATCTGGGAACAGCTAGAAACTCTTTGGAACTAAACAACAAAAGAGACTGTCGAAAAGTACATAAAAACAATGCCAGCAAGAATTCATCCATCCATCCATCTTCTTCCACTTATCCAGGGCCGGGTTGTGGAGGCAGCAGAAGAAGCAGGTCATTCCAGATGTCCCTCTCCCCACCAACGCTTTCCAGCTCATCCTTAGGATCCCGAGGCGTTGCCAGGCTAGACAAGATATATAATCCCTCCAGCGAGTTCTGGGTCTACCCAGAGGTCTCTTTCCAGGTGGACGTGTTCAGAAAACCTCCAAAGGAAGCCTTCCGGGGGTATCCCAATCAGATGTCCAAAACCACTTTACCTGACTTCTTTCAACGTGAAGGAGCAGCAGCTCTACTCCGAGCTCCCTCTGGATGTCTGAGCTTCCCACCCTATCTCTAAGGCTGAGCCCAGCCACTCTACGGAGGAAGCTCATTTCAGCCACTTGTATCTGTGATCTTGTTCTTTCAGCCACTACCCAGAGCTCATAGGTGAGGGTTGGAATGTAGATGGACTGGTAAATAGAGAGCTTCGTCTTGTGGCTCAGCTCCCACTTTATCATGACGGTTTGGTACAACACCCGCATTACTGCTGATGTCGCACCAATCTACTTGTCCATTTCACGCTCCAGTTTCCCATCACTCGTTAACAAGATCCCAAGATACTTGAACTCCTCCACTTCTGGAAGCAACTCCCTCCCAACCCGGAGGGAGCAATCCACTGGTTTCTGGCAGAGAACCATGGCCCTGGACTTGGAGGTGCTGATCCGCATCCCCGTCACTTCACACTCAGCTGTAAAGTGATTACATAAACTTATCAATTTGTAAGTTGTTTGATAGCACGCTACAGTTTATAGGTCTGAATTTGTAGGACTTTCAGAAGCATTGTGAAACTCAACCTGTATCTGCTTCCAAACAGCAAATTCACAGATGTGCCAAGTTACAAACCTTAGATGACAATTATATATATATATATATATTATATATAGTATATTCACTGGGTCAGTTTTTGTTCACCCAAGAAGCTTGCTCAGTTTTTCCCCCAGACATTTTTCTTTGACACTGCATAAAGGGGTGTCACTGAAAAAAGCAGACACACTCTTTTTTTTAAAACTGGAATCAAAACCAGTAATGAACATGAGTAATGCCCTCATTTTAGAACCTCTTAACCCGACTGTCTGTAACTGAGTGTGGGGAGACTGAGTAATACTATGATGTGGCGACTGAGAAATAGTTCTAAATGAGTAGTGAGGATGTACAGTAGAGTCCATCAGTAACATCAGAGCTATTGTTTTACTCAGTGTGTTGCATAAAACAGTGAGTTTACCTGTTTTTAGATCATTGGGCTTGTCAGTAATTTATTTTGTAGCAAGATGGTAAAAAAATCAATATTGAATTCAGAGTAGACTCTCTAACATACAATCAGTAACTAAAATAAACTTTGAGTATTAGTTAGACAGGTCCAATCCCTTCAATGTCCCTTCTATGTGTGCAACCCTGAGCCGTACTTCCTTATTAATTCACACAGGATGAGGGTCCCCTAATAGCAAAAATGCAAATGTAATCAGCCTGCACACTACAGTGGCTGTATGAATATAAAGATACTGGCAACATGTTTGAAAACCATTAATAGATTTTTTGCTAACACACACTTTGTCAACATAGCACTCATATGTGGAGGCAAATTTATGAAACTGAAGTATATTTTCCAGATGACATATTGAGTTTCTTGCTCCATATGGTTACACTGCCAATAAATGTGATGATCAACATCCATAGGCAGCATATTCTTACCCAGACCATTAACCTATGCCCTGCTGGAAATTGCCTGTGCACACATGAAAAGGATAAGATGGCAATATTTACTAGTCACCATAGCAGCAGTGAAGTATACATACGTAAAACTATTTCAAAAAGTAGGCCAGAGGAAAAAAGGTAAGTGTGAAATAAGGCAGAAGTAGCACACAAATGCTAATTTGGGGTAATTTGTGTGTTAAAAGTAGGCCATGTATAATGCATGTGCACTCATTTTTTTACCTTGTCTGTTGCAATACGTGTTTGTGTCGTTAAACTTTTTGTTTAAAAAAACAAGGTTGTTGATCTTTTCAAGTAACAAAAACAGCTGAACATCGACAGCAGCGGCTGATATCTGGGACGGAGTGAGCATGAGCTCATAGCGATCTACATTACAAAGCCTGTGCCAACATGAAATGCTGCTTAAATGAAGCACTACCCTCAAAGCCATCTCCCCTCTCAGTGGGGCAATAAAACACGAATGCTGTGTGGCATATTCCTTGACATCATTCTCTTCGACCAGCTTGACAATATTTCCTGCACACGTAAGGGAACAGCTTGCCAAGAACATCAGTACCTTTTGGACCAGTGTTTACCTTTAACAGCTCCATGTAAGTGTTTCATATGGCTGTTTGAGGTATATGCAAGCAGTGATATCATCACAGCGAGAGTCTCACTCTGCCAACCACCCACATCGCTCCTTTTCAGTATTTGTACAGGAAATGCAAAAAACGGCATGAGCTTGTCTATACCTTGGATGACACGTGTCCATATGTTCTAAACATGTTGGCTGGGACGTAGCTGTTGTGTGAATGCATGTGCCTGGTTGAGTTTTAATGTGAGCCAGACATTGACTTCATCACCACAGAGCTCACCACAGTAGTTCCATCCATCCTGCTTCCCAATCCGCCAGCCAAGCCCTGCTTCCTACCATTACTCCCAGAGCCTGCAGATGAGGAGGGGGAGGGTTGGAAGACTTGCATCAAATCAAAACTGTTGTAGCTGCAAATGGAAAGAGGTAGGAAGACCACCACATGCACCGTTCTCTGGTTGCATTCCATATACAAATGTCTCAAAGCTACTGTTTTGGGTTTGGTTCTACATTTAATATCATTCACATCAGTCCGGGCATCACAGTCGAACTGCAGACGCCAGATTTTCTTGTTCCTCACGCTCACATTTTTTCCAAGCAAAAAGACTTTCCAGGTTCAAGTGAATAAAATCTGTTATATAAGCATTTACAATAAAGTTCTAGCCAAAATAAAATAACATAGCTGACTGCTAGGAACAGTTTAGTGCAAACATTGAATTATACTGACTTAACCATGCATAACTCAGGAACTACTGTGTAAACTAGAACTTACATGAAAACATAAAGACTTGGTGCTATACAGAATTGTAAACACAGATTTAAAGTGGCTTTAATCAATATTTTTACATTAAAAAAGCTAACAACACAGTGAAATGTGTCAAAAGATGATTTAAGCCCCCTACAGTGCACCACTTTTGGTTTGCTCATCCTGCTCCCATTAACTTCACATTCAGCAACAGCAGGTAACAGTTTGCATCAATGAGGCCTTAAAACCAGGCAGCATGCTACGTGCTTATGGAGCATTTAGCGGCTAAAGAGACAGATATTCCCCTCAGGAGTTGGCGGAGAACAAAAAAGAGCCAAAAGTAAATTGAATAATTGACTTGTCCACGTTGCAACACCAAATAAATATTAATGATGCCCCTGTTTGAAGACGTCTAGGTAAATTGATAAGTTCCTGATACGCAGACTATAGTTTTAGTTTGTACAACTGTCCACGTCCAACATCCTGCTAAATACTTTGCAGACAAAGCTAAATTTGCAGCATATTTAGCGTCTGCTTCATTAGTGACCCTAGAGCCTCTATTTGTCTGGCCCACAGTTTTTCACAGCTCTGACAGAACAGATAATTGTCAATGTTGTTCCAGTGACTGCTCTCAGACACAACCCCTAATGCTAAGGAAGTGATTTCTCACACCAAAGCTAGCAGCAGTAACTGCAAGCTGAGCGCCTGAGGCCATCTACAAAAACACCACAACAAGTCACATGCTGCACCACGAGTTAAAGTGAGGGCATGTTCTGTGGAAAGAAAATGGTTGCCTTTGTACATCGTTTTACTTCAAATAAGACTGCTTTTGTGAGATTCAGTATCTCAGAATTAAGAGTATACATCAACAATTACAAGGTGAGTAACACAACAAAACAACTTTTTCCAAATACTATACATATATATTACATGTTAATATATATATATATATATATATATATATATATACATACATGCCATGAGCTGTAATCTCGAAAAAATATGGAAATAGGTCACGTATGTCAAACAGGAATAAGATGGATAACACACACTACACTTGAAAACAGGGAAACAAAACCGCGCTTGTGTTCCCTGTTTTCAACCAGATGCCCCGTTAACCCACGCCTGTAATCACACAGTTGTAAAATGACTTAAGTTCAAGTTGTTTGTTTTAAGTGTTTTCAACAGCTGTTCTCTAATCTGCAGACATTTCCAAGACTAGTGTTTCTGAACGTTGAGATAAGCTTTAATATACAAATACCTTCAATACAAACAACACCAGCATGTTGCAACTGGCTGAGTGCAGCACTCCTAACATTTCATTCGCAGGTCTGGAATGGGATGAGATGGAAATATCATCGTTATAAATAGCTTTAAAACACAGAGGTAAAGGAAAGTCCAGAAACAGCCTTCCAACTGTCTTGATCCTGTCACACAGCTGCTATGAAGCGGTCATAACTTTCTGCATAATGACTTGATAAAAGACAGGAAAAATCGGCTCTCTGATTTTAGACAATATTAAAAATGTTTTTACATAATTTACGGCGACTACTCTCATTTCCAAGAGCAATAAATGATAAACTGTAGCTGCACTTATGCGTATAAAGAGGCTTTGAAAAAGGAGCCATGAAAACTTCAAGAACTCCACTTGAGCAGCAACAGTTGTAACCAGTTATTTCCTGCCTCTGATAAGAAGTCAGACACAGCACAGATCATTAACAAATCTGTGAAGTGAGCAAAGTAAATTGCAGGGTGACATCACTGGATACACCCCCTATATAACTCCAAACTCAGAATTACCTCACTAGAAAAGAATGAGTCTTATATGGGTCCAATAAAGATGTGCTCTACCACTTCTAAGAGTCAGTCAATGCAGTATATTTTTTAGAAGAAGACTTTAAGGAAACCAGAAGACAGAATCCAACACTAGACGTACTGTTTGTCTTGGCAGAAGGCTCATTTAGTTATCTCCAGTCTCACTTTCACATTCTGTGCCGTGGCTCGGTTAGACGGTTTATAAGTGTCTAGTAGTTTTTCTTCTTGGAATTGAAAGCGGTGGTGGCTGGTTTCCAAAAAGACTCGACCTCCAGTGGTGTGACCCCAGGAAACGGGGTGGTACTGGAGGGGCTGACAGCCATCCATCACAGACTGTGTCCTGGGACGTGCTGTGGACCATGGCAACAGTGTGCTCTCTGGCTTTCCTCTCAGCACTGACCATTTCATGCTTCTTGAAATCCAATACACACTTATATTTAGCTTGTCCTTTTTACATTTTACAACACGGACAGGGCCAACAAATAGTCCCGACTTCAGTATGAGACAACAGTTAATGGCCGTTGTATGAAACGTTACTGTCCATTGCAACACACTGTAACTACTTTGCTCTTTCATTGTTGCTGGAAATAACACACAGCAGAAAGTGACAGGATCGATGACTTAAAAACAAATGATAAATTGAAGTCAGCTGTGGATAATAAATCAACACACTCGAGTAATCATGTTGGAATTTTAGACTTTAAAGGACCAGTTAATATTGCTCGTGCCTGAAACCTTTCATCAACTCTCTCATGTATCGAGGTCGGCTCACTAGTTGTAAGCACCGCACACAACATCCCCTAAAAACAGGGAAGCTCTTGTAGCACAATGTCTGCATGCATGCTTCTTTTTTAGGAACACACAATGCTGAGGATCAAGCGCTTAACTGAATTACACTTTCACAGTAGTGAGACATTTGGCATGGCCAGTGTGATCTACAGACTATTCACAACTTCACAAAATCTTAACTTTAATATCCAACATCTTTCCAAAACAGCACAAATGAGGTGCAGTGTAACTTCAGGACAAACAGTCAGTCATCGAGGGTAATAGTGGTATGCCTAGGGAAGCCAGCACATGAAAACTAGGATGTAGTTCAGCCACACTGCAGACAGAGGCTGCAAAAAAATGTTTACTCAGAAACTGAAAGCCTTTGACACATGACTTCATGTATAAGAACTGCATTGAGCATGGTGATTTTTAGAGGGCTGGATTTCTGCCCTGAAACTGTTATCGTGGCACAAAAACGGCAGCCTGAAATATAAAGTACATGTATAGTAGGTTGAGTAAGCACAGCACTTAATAGTAGGCTATGTGACATGGGTTTTGCTCTACCCAAAGATGCTTTATTAAATAAAATCATGGCCATTATCTTTGGTGAATTTAAACAGCTGATAATCGTCAAAATCAGCACTGAGGCCAACTTCTTTGTATAAACATCTGACTCATACTAAAACCTCCTGGCCTGATTGTGCAAAGTTCCTGCTATAAGAATCACCTTGTCCTCACATATCCTCCTCTTCTTCTTCCTTAAACCTGAAAACATACCAAGGCTGGAAACCACACTTAAACATTTTTTCCACCAACGTGCAGAGATTTTTAAGCTTTTAACAGTCAGGAAAAGGTTTAAAACTGATGACAGTAAACGCACCAGACAACCCACGGAACGACTGGTCGCTAGCGGTTGGAGCTCAAACAGTAGACAACCCTGCAAATAAAAGCTGAAAAGGCCAAAAAAGGAAGAAAGACGCGCAGAGTTTGGGTGGAAGGAGAGGTGTGGGTGACATGGACAGCTTACAGAAAGGAACTGGAAGTGAGAGCACTTCAGGTAAAAGTGTTTATTTATTGGTATGTCTCCCTGGACTGACCGACAAGGGATCATCTGTAAAAATGTCAGCTTTTTAAAAGAAATGAGATGACTGCCAGCAATTAAAATCTTAACATATGGCACACCTCCTGACCTGTACTGAAGCAGACTCGCTCCTACATGGTCCCATCAGTCGTCACGCCTAAAATGAGTCGTGTTCATAATTCCACAGTTGCATGTTGTGTGATGTGTGTCCCTGTCTGAATGATTACACAACTAACCTCCAAGACACTCTAGAATTTATAAACACAGCTTTTCCTTGTGCCTTACTTCTCTCTTGGTGAATACACTGTGATGTGCAAACCTCACAGTGGCAGAGTCATTTCAGCAGAAGAAGTTGATGCATCTTCCAAGGAGCCTTCTTAAGGGTTGAGAAAAGTACTGCACCCCATTTTATTTATCACTGAAAACTAAACAGAACTGTAAGCAGAACACAAAATATTGCCCAGGAGATTATTACAGGACTAAACTGTTATATTTCACAATATCATGAAAGCTGGCAGACTAAGGCAAGTCTGTAAAATCTGATACAGAACTCCTTAAAGCGGTGCTCTTAGTGCCATCCCACAAGTCCATGACTCAGTTTTACTACCCTAATTGGTTTTCACTTTTGCAATGAAGGCCTCCTGTAAGCTACGGCTCCCACAACCATTTGATACACACCATGGGTGCTGACACAAGCCCTATTCTTTTACAAGCTCCATGCTGGTTAGTGCTCGAGCAAGACTGTGAGTCAAGAAATTCAAGCTGCTTTTCTTTGTGTTTAAAGAAATGGAAAGTTTTAGGTGTAAGACTCAAAACAAACAGGTCAAGTACTCTGACCTGACTTTTACTTTGCTCTCTGGGACATTCCCCCAAAATTACCTCATAGGGGACAGCAGGCCTGGAAAGCAATAAAATCTGTCTCAGCAGAGATGGCTTTTCCATCAGCTCTTCAGCACCATTGTTCAGGGCCAAGGTTCAAACCTGCGGTCTGGGACCCCCTGAGGCTACTTCATAGGGGGAATAGGTTGTAACAACTTCTACCGCTCAGGGACAAACTCTCACATCTTATGCTGTTATAACTTTACAGTGACTAAGGGGTAACTTTACAGCCCTAGTAAGCTAAAAGGTTAGCTGCCCTGGGCTAACTGTTTGGTGTACAGCAAAGAGGAATCTGGCAGGAAGCATGAACAGAAAAGCAGAGTGAAAATGGTAAAGCAGCAATCAGTCCGAACAACAAAAAAATCCTGTTTTTATGTTTACCTTTTTTTTAAAAAAAAATCCTTCAAGGCCGACAGTGTGTGTACGTCAAAACTATGATAATCATTTAAATAAATTTTGTCAGCTCTGCACAAACGAGTAAAAATATTCTGCCGCAAGCACTTCAAACATATATTTTCATGATGTCATGGCAACTGTCACCAAAACAAACATCTTTAAAGCAAATTTTTAACAGCGATCTATACAAAATGCTGTACATTTAACACATGCAGAAAACAGAATCGTTCCATGTCTGTTTGCTTTTTTCCAAACAACACAATACGTTGTCAGCACAGCTGTCACTGACATGTTTGTACAATGAATAGGCACAGGTCAGGTTTCACAGGTCAGGGGAATGCATTAAAGCCAGGGGTCTTAACTTAAAGGGGAAAAAAGCAAAGGGGGTGCTGTTTCCTGCATTTATTTTAACAAAATTGGCAAATGATACAATATATAGAAATACAGTGCAGTGCAAATTTTTTAAGCAGTTTAGCTGTTCAGAGTCTGACCCATCACATAATACCATCAAGTAGCCATGCAACTGGTTTTAAATTCATTCTGCAGCATGAAGTGACCCCAAACACACAGCCAGACTCGTAAAAAAAAAAAAAAAAAAAACCTCTTGAGCCACAAGAAGAACAAGGATTCCAGATTTTTGGTTTAACTGAATACCTGCTGTGGAGGGAGGAATTTCTTTACTCAAAGTAGTGTCTAAATGCCTTCTTCAACAAGGATTACCTTGCTTTGCACTGGTGTTGTTATGCCATTATGTTTAGTCTGTGGAAAAAAATGGAAAAGCTGCAATAAAAGGATAATGTCAGAAAATAACTTGGTTTAACAAGCGGTCAGACAGCTGACGTCCTCTAACCAATTCAACATGTTGTGTTAGAGTGAAACAGCCTGTGATAGCAGTCATCTACAGCCTCTACAAGTGATGGATGACAAAATGGGGTCCGATTGTCAGCTTTGCGTGCCTGGGTGTTTTCCTAAGATGACATTTTTTTAAAAAAGAAATTGGGTTTAAGAATGTTTAATAGACCAGGCTGCTGCACAGAGCTCGCAATAAAGACCTAAATACAGTAAGTGTGTGTAAATACACTGACTTTGTGTTGCATTTGGAGTCAGTACATTAGCAAAAGTAGCCTGAAGTGTAATTCCACTCATGATAAAACTGATGTAATGATTCAAGGTCAAACACTGACATAAGACTTAGCGCTGCAACACAGTTCATCTGGGCATGTTGACTGGACAGACAGACTAGTGTAATAATGTCTGTCTGGAGCTCAGGGCTTTTAATGGCAATGGTTTGCCTGGCCAGTGGAAATAGCTGACTAAATATTGGCAAAATTGTCAAGACTAAATATTGGCTCCAAGTACATGGAAGCTATGACTGATAAACATTAGGTAACTGTGGTTCTACACTTTCAATCTAAGCTATTCAGACAGAGACAGAACACAATGGAAGCGTAATGTTCAGCACTTAAAATAACCTTGAAGGCAGCAGGCCACCAACTATTATTCTGCAAGTGAACTCCGCAGTTAATGGCTTTTCTTCTTATTTTCTGCAAATACAGCTATAATCAAGTATGGCTTAGGTTTAAGTGTCTGACTAAAGTAAACTCCAAACATAAGATGATAAAGTTTTCAAGTGACTGCATTGCAAATTGTTACCTTAAGATCATCCAGGCAACAGTACAAGAAAAGAGCTCTTGGAAAGGAAATCTGGAGCATTTCTCTGGAGGAACAGCTAAAGTTATGTAGTTTTACTTATGAGACAATTCAATCGACAGGCACCCTATTGTTCCAAAGTTACACTGGCTGCCAGTTCCGTGAAGGGAAAGTAATAAAATGTTTCATTTGATTGCTGTTGCCGGATGAATGTAACTTTTGAGTAGTTTCAGCAGGCATTTTATGTCACACCGTCAGGTCCTCAGCAATGACAAGTGACATTTACAACGATCTGTCAAATGGACAATAATTATGACTATGTACTCTGCCACTGGGAGGAAATTAAACACTTTACACTCTAAAGTGTGCACTGTACACATTCGGCTACAGGAAGCCAGTTGCACAGGGGTAGATTTCAGCAGTGAACAGTGCACACTTCTGAATTGACCCTGTATTCACACAGCCTCACTGATGAATGAGCATTTGCCTTTAGCTGCCATAAGTAAGGGTAGTGAGCAATCAGGGGAAGTTTCCAAGACCTTGATTCAATTGGTCACCTCAGTCAGCTACATGAATAACTGAGTTTGTGTCTCTGTATTGTGCTTGTATTCGCTCTAACCAAAATAAATCCGAGGCTCATCTGTTTCATAATCATGACTGCAGCAAAGAAGTGAAGGGACTAATAGACTTGAGCTCACATGTTTAGAAATGTTTCCAAGGTACAATTCCAAACAAAACATGCAATATTGTTGACGTCCACAGTGGGAGTGCAGGACTGGTCTTATGTGGTAGTCTGACCAAACAGTACAAAGAGCCTGCAGACACTCAGCCAAATTATGAGCTCAGCACTGGCCTCTGAATGCAGCCTGTGCTGAGAGGATACTAAGTGTACACATGTGTTTGTTCAGAAGTGTGGGGTTATTAAACTTGTCTCGTTTTCTGATGTGGTCCAGGAAATGCCTCGCTGTTCCACTTAAGCCATGTTTAGGTTATAGCAGTAAACATTTTGTAGCCAGGTTTTTCCATACAGTAGGGTTCATGGTATAAAACGCTTATAAAATCTTTCCGAAGGCATCTACTCATTAACTCTAAGGCTCGAAATTACATTACATCACTGCAAGCTGTTGAATTCAATAAAGTACAGGAGGAGATTACCATGTCTCCATCAATAGCTCATTACTGATCGCTTGATAAAATGAAAATGTTACTGAAGTCTCAAACAGACACTGATTTTCTTAATATCTGCAATGTGAAAAACTGAAGCAGTGTTGTACCTTGGCAGCTGAACTCAGGCACAACACAATTCGCAACACATTATCTCAAGCAGTGGAAAAGCAATTCCCGCTTTGTGGTTCCTTTGGTTTTCTCCTGTGAAATTGGGGTCTGTCTTTCGAGTAAGGGCAAGGAGCATGCTTTAATCTGGAAAATATTACTGAGGGTGGAAGAACATGGGAAACAATAACAGTAGGAGGATTCCTCTTCCATCCTCAGGGCTCTGTGATTTGGAGATATGCTTTAGTCTGCAATTTTAGCTCACCACAGCTACCCGCTTGGCCCCCATCCTTTGCTACACTTTTTCCATCTCCCTCTGAAGTGGGCTTTTGTCTTGGATGGCCCATGAGGTAGAATGACTGGAAGAGCAGAAATCCCTCAGGTAAAAGTTTTAGTTGAGTTAGTCGGCAGTACAATAAGCTGTGCTAGCTCCAGATCATTTAAAAGATGGATGTTCATTCAGCTTTGAGCTTTCAGGTTCATCTAAAATCCCCCTGCCAGAAGAGTAGTAATAGATGCCACTGGTGTGTTATGAGGTCGTGCGGCCCTGCGTGGAAAACTTCCGTGTTCAGTCAAGAACTTGCTCTTCACACATGGAGAAGTAATCAAAACAAGTGGAGCAAGTAGGTTCTCCTTAAAAGCAGAATGATTCCCTTCTGTTTTTGACATTGAAGCAGCAAAAGCTTTCCGGCTACTGATTAACTACTGTTTTCACAGAGGAAACCATAACAAATGATTTGTAAGCCATCCTCTAACAAAAATCTCCACAAGGAGAACAAACTGAAAATCTAATCTACATTTACTTCCTGTTGCGTTGAATTGTTAAATAATACCTCATGAAAAGATGAGAGAGAAAAAACATTGGAGTAAAACCCTACTTAAAACCAAACACTCCTAATTTTGATGTTTTCACATAAACTACTGAATAGTTTACATATTTGTTGATATGCTACAGTTATGAAGAGCTATACACTCTACTGGGATTTGGGGGTTTTAGGAGTCATACTTCGCTAAGCTATTGTACACTGAAAAGTGGTTGAGAGGACCTCAAACAACTTAGGCTGATTATTTGCCCTAGAATTATCAAAGACAAACTGTCTGCAGCTTCACAGTAGAGCAATGCTGACTTTCTGCACATGGGATCTTTCAGTACTCGTAAAAACTCTCACATACAAACTTCTAGTATACACAAAGAACACAAACACAAAGGCCATCACAACAAACATATGTACTCTATTACTGGTGCATCTACACCATAAAGATCACAACCTTCTACAATGTCAGAAATAGTCATTTTCACAGTTGTTGCAGGCTGAATTATATTTTTATTTTCAATACTTTAATCACAGAATCGAGGACAGTCAGCCACATGGTTTCACATTCAGATTTTAACCAGAATATGGCCAACTGTCAGGTTATATAGGCTGACTCTGTGAGGCTTTTATGATTTTCAAGAGTGATATCTTCAATCACAGAGCTTGAGAAGCTTTGCCACAGCTGTGTAAAATAAGGAAGCAGGGGGGCTGTGTGCATAACTCATTGTTTCCTTAACAAGTGGGGGAAAAAACAGGAAAGAAGAGACAGCTCCCAGGTTTCATAAAATGACTGTGTACATTGAGGAAGGGACAGATTGGTATAGAACATGACCTCTATGCCCAACAAAGAAAACATGGTCATGGTTATCCTTAGTGATTGTAACAAAACCCTCCTTTACAGGCAATTCTGCCAGGAAGGGTATTTATTATAGTATTTACTTGCAGTGTGAAAAGTTTAATGTTTTTGGGAAATATGTTTATTACTTTGTGGTGGGGAGATTCTGGACTTTCACCCCAACCAGTTGAGGTACCCTGAGACTGACGCCTAGCCTCAGTCTGGTTCTGTTTGAAAAATGCTCCTTTTAAAGGGGAGTTTTTCCTCCCCTTTGTCCCCAAGCTATTACTCAAAGGGGAATTGTTGGGTTTTGCTCTAGAACACTGTAACATCTTGACCCCTGTCTATTTTTCGCCATTTTCATGTGAACCTCTTTGTGTATTAATTTATTTTATTGTTAAGCACACTGAGCTGCATTTGTTGTATGATTGGTACTCTGCTGATATGAGGCATAAAAAGCAAGAACAAGTTGACAAAGCGTAGCATACAAACTGGAAACACTGGATATCAGCTGGTTTTACCTTGTCCATCAGCACCTCTAGCATATATATCTCATTTATTCAATACAAAAACTTGAACATCACATCACAACATATGTTCTGAAATGAGATATGGCTTTTTGTGGCTCAAACTGTGCAGCCCTTACTGATGCAAAATCCACAGCATGGCCAGTCACTTTTTTAATGGTGTGTTTATGTGAACCCCATCAAATTGCTAGATCTGGAACCATCATGTGACCATGTTACACTGGCCGGGTGTTTACATACAGGTGGTCAGCAGTGACTACTAAAACAGATGAGATGAAATACTTCAATAAAAAAGCCACAGCACTGTGTACATGACAGAGGCCAGGCCAGGCATAAATGTTATAGTTTGTTATTGTTAGCAGCCTGGGCATGGTGTTAATCACCACACAGGCTGTAATATTACTTAAACAAATTAGTATATGGAAAAAAGTTACACTTTTGCTTTTCTTACATTATTTTACTGTGTAATGCAGTATTTCTCTTACATAATTATCATCATACCAAGGCACTGAGTTGGGCATAATGGAATTTGCCAACATTTACCACTGGTATTCAGCGTTTGGCCAGCTGTTTAAGGCCAAGGCCCTAACCACTTGTGAACATGGACATTTCTGATTGCCCAAGTTGTCAAGGCCACCCAGTGGCAACGTTAGTCCTGGTCAGTATGTTGGCAGGGGTTCCCAATGATGGGGAAAGCTTCACAGAGATGATCTGTGACAGGCAGCAGCTGTTTTGACAGCTCGTGGTTGCTCAGCAAATTAGTTTTTCTTTCATGAGTCATCTTATACCACACATTACAAAGCTTGGGAATAAATGAAAGACATCAACAGAGCATACTGTGATTTTTAATTTTAAATTTAAATTTAAGTTTAAACTAAGCAAGGTATCTGATCGACCTAATATATTTAAACTCTCGACAAAAATGCCAAGAATTTAATATTCAGAGCAGGTTCAGTATTTATGGTCAAGCAAACAGACATGGCTTGTTGAAACACAGGGATGGAAAAGGTCATGCTTGACTGAATTTGGTCACATAAACTGGAGCGAGAATTCCCTGGGAGTTTCAGGTCAATGGCTTTCACTTGGAAAGCTGCTCATTAAATGAGAATTTCAGAATAAAAAGCAAAGATGGATAAAATTGCAAACAAAAGACACAATTCATGAACCAGTTTCAATTTGTGTGTTTTGCTTGTTCAGTCCAGAAAAGATGCCAGTGATCAGATTTTGTTAAGGTCTGCCAAAATCTGAATGTCACCAAGATGTTCATGTAATTGTGGTGCTGAAATTTCAAATCAGAACAGAATGACTTACCCTATATGGTGCTAAATGATGGTGAAGAGACGGATTAAGGTACCTGTATTTCCATTATATTGATAATAAATAAATGTCTAGGTATAGTTGTTGTTGAAAGCAACTGCATTCAAGTTTGTATTCATTACCTCAGTTGTGGTTTGTGGTCTGATCTATGACTGCAACATTTTAATGGAATAAATCCAGATTTGTGCAGACTGGAGCTCTAACAGACTACGAATCAGCAGACACATAATCCTGTCTCATGATTTATCAACGTAAAACATTGTTCTGTTCCAAAAAGCTGCAAAGACAACCCATTAGTGTGATTGGTGCGTGTAATGGAGAGAGCTAAGTGAAGAATGGACACTGGCTGGCCCACACATGAACCAGGATACGGTACTGCCTGATCTGAATATCATGCAACAGTTTGGTAGAAGAGGCCTGACAGCAACACTGTGGGCTGTCCAGAAACATGCTTGATGCCTCTGCCTCATATTCCTAAAGTCTAGTTTGTATGTAGTACATTTCCATTTATTTGCCTATATTACATGGATCAACGCAGAATTTCCAATAAGTATTTTTAACCAAGTGCACAACTGCAACTTCATCAAACAAAGAAGCGGTATTGCGAAGTCCATTCTCTGTACAAAAGCAAGAACAAAATACAGAGTACTATTTTGACACCACTGGGGAGCTTTTCTTAGTGGTTTTCTCATACAAAAAATTACCAAACAGCTTCTCTGACAGAGCAGAGACTCTACATCAGGAGTGTCAAACATGCGGCCCGCGGGCCAAAACGGGCCCTCCAGAGGGTCCAATTTGGCCCACAAGACGGCTTTGCAAAGTGTAAAAATGACAGAGAAGACAATAACTGCAGATTTTCAATTTGTAAAACTATAAATTTAAAATAATCTCTGACCATGATAAGTTGTATTGAGCATAAAGTAAAATGCTAGATGGCTCTTTGTTCTTTTGTCATTTTGTGTCTCATTTTTGTCATATTTTGCCTTGTTTTTGTTGCTTTTTGTCTGACTTTTGTCGTTTGTCACATTTTTGTAGTTTTGTTTCTTGTTTGTCGTTTTGCTTTCCTTTTTGTCTTGCTTGTGTTTTTTGTCTTATTTTTGTCATTTTGTGTTTTGCTTTGTTCGACATTTTGTATTGTTTTTGTCGTTTTGTGTTTTTTTTTGTCTTGCTTGTGTTGTTTGTCTACTTTTTTGTTGTTTTGTTTCTCGCTTTTGTAATTTTGGTCTTCGGTCATTTGTGTATTTTTTGTCTCGTTTTTGTCGTTTGTCCATTTTTTGTCGCTTTGTAACTGTTTGTCTAATTTTTTGTCTCTTTTTTGTTTTGTTTCTTGTCGTTTGTCTCATTTTTTGTCCTTTTGTGTCTCATTGTTGTCATTTAGATCTGATTTTTGCAATATTTTGTCTTGTTGAGGTTTTTTTTTGTCTTTCTTTATCCGACTTTTGCCATTTTGATTCTAAAGTAAAATATTATATCATTCAGTTCCAGACATCTGTGACTAAATATTTTGTTCCTTTATAGATATACTGTGATCTGGAAGTTGTAATGTATAAACAATAAACTGAGGAATAATGTTACTGAAATTGAACTTGTTTTTCTTAAGAAATTTCAGATTGTTCATGATCGTTCATGTAAAAAGATAATTCCTTAAGGCCCTGTCACACTCTAGCGTATAGAGCCAGCGTATGAGGAATGTATCGAATATTTCTAAAAATTGTTTATACGCACAACTTTTCAGCATATGCGGTCGATTTTCGGTTAATGACCGTTAGAGTAACATGAGCCTAGCATACCGTCAGCGTATGAGTAGCGTACGCATAGCGTATGTGAGCGTATTTGATGTGATGTGTATTTGAGTTGGACGTATACCGACGTATGAGTAACGTATATCAGTGTACCTCCGACATATGAGAAACGTATGCGGAATGTCAGCCTAACGTATGAGGAGCGTACACAGCTGGTGATGTTGGGACCAACCCTGTCCAGCAGTTCATCATACATTTCTGGAGGCATGTGTACGAAGTTCCTGAAGGCTCTCTGATCTTCATTTCTCAATTCAACCATAAGCTGGTCATAAAGGCCAAATTGACGCCGCCTTCCAATCCAAGGTTTCACCCAGATTGCACGTCTCATTCTACGCCTTCTTCTTCTGTGTCTAGCATACTCAACTGCCAACTGTAACAAATCTTGGTGATGTTGCAGCACAGCAACCTCTATCTCTGAACTGCTGGTACAAACTGATACAGATTTGGAAATGTGAGACTTTATATACCCCCCATACGCTGGAAATATGCATGTAATACGCATGGGATAAGTTGGCTGTACGCCCAGAACACGTTAGGCATAAGTTGAGTACGTTAGACTGTCGTTAGAACTACCATCATAACGTTAGCCATTCGTTAGACACACGTCAGACACACGTTCATTATACGCTCCTCTAACGCTAGGTTTCCTGACCCACTCAATTTCAGTGGATGAGAAGTGTACTTGACGTTTGAGTAACGTACCTTCAGCGTACATCTAGCATGTTCAGCATATGAGGAACGTATGAGGAGCGTAAAATTCATACGTCGGCATACGCTGAAAATTTTTGTGCATGTTCAAAAAATTTTTTGGCCGTCAGCGTACATCAGCGTACACCGACGTACCCCGGCATACTAGAAACGTATTCCAGCGTACCCCTAGCGTGTTTCAGCGTATGTCAGCGTATGCCCAAAAAGTCCATACGTTCCTCATATGCTGGCTCTATACGCTAGAGTGTGACAGGGCCTTTAAATGTGAGCATTTTCAGAATGTACTTTTTTGCACTAAAACAACGGAAAAATTTGGAGTTGTTGTTATTTCTAGGTTATTATGCTGTGATTTTGCTGGTCTGGCCCACTTGAGATTAAACTGGGTTGAATGTGGCCCCTGAACTAAAATGAGTTTGAAACTCTTGCTCTACATGAAGGACTAAGACATGTTCTAGGATTTTTTATAAATAAGACTTTTTGAGATTGGGATATCCCTATTAACTCCATAAAATCATGACTTCTTGCACACAATGCTTCTCTATTGCTACTCATGTGTTAAGCAGTATAGTACAGCTTTATAGCGTTCAAAGTGTCCAGCTGGACTGGGGGTTTGGGGGTGTCCCTGCTGCCATTGGTAATTCCATAAACAGCAGGGAAATGAACTGTGGTCTAATCTGAGGCAGGGTGCCTTTCCAATCCTTCCCCGGGCTGTTCTCAGAACCATTAAAGCTAGCAGACCTGAACCTACCAACGCAGCTACAGAACGCACCTTGTTCTCCCGAGTCCAATGGCAGAAACCAGAGGGAAGCAGGCTAGTCCATGTTACACCTGGCTTCTTCAGAAATGATTCTCCTGGCTAATAAATGTCCAGTAAGATTTTAGAGAACCAAAATGATGGCATTTAAAGAGTGAGCACTGCTGCTGTAAAATAAATCTGTCATGCACACATGTGGGACGGCCATATTAATGCAACCGGGATGCAAGATTCATGCTCTGCAGCAGGCGTGACTTTCACAGCTGAGCAGGCCTGTCTGTAATATAATGTATGCACGTGCTTGTCATTACTGCGAAACAGACAGTGTGTTGACAACATGACACACTAACTGGTACATACGTATAATGGTGATTGTGTAACGTGTTGTATTTTCTTCACTAGAACAGTTTTATGGGAAATTCTTTGTATTTTCACAAATGACGGTCATTGGGACAAAAAAGTAGGTCAAATATGCTGCTGACATAATCCACAGAGTCACAAACTTCACAATGAGCTGAGCGTTCTGAAACCTGAACTCTACTACCTGACAGCTTCCACTGGTGACTGAGCTAAATGTGTTTACCATGAAAACTTCAGGACTCTCATATTAAAATTCATGAGCATTTGACAGGCCATCAGACTGGCCCCTAAAAACGCATTCAGCTGCAATACGCATACAATACAAGTGGAATTGCCTTTCACCACGACATTAGGTCACACATCATTACATTGTCTGGTTGATCTCATATAGCACAGACCTGTGTTTGTTGTTCCCTTCTGCTTCCATGGATCCCAAATCAGCAACTGCCCAAGCATTTACCTTCTGAGTGTGTTCCTTTGGATTCTTTCCAAATGATGTAAAGAGGCCCAGACCTGTAAAACAAGTCTGGAAACCATACGACAAATCTTTAGCACTCCTGAAAAGTGGATAATGCAACCTTGATTTTTACATTCTACACAACACGACATGTCAAAAGTAATACGTGTGAGATACCGAGCTGATTTAGGGTATAATGCTTGTCAAGAAATAGACCGCAAAAGGATGAACAAAAGGCAAATTTATTAATTTTTGAATTGTTTAAATATACACAAATAAAAGTTGGTCAAATGCTGAATGCGTGGCCAGATCTCCTAATGTTATTTGCAGCTAAAAAGTTGTTACACCGTTAAATCACCCAGCATGAATTATGTTGGGTGAATTTCAGACAAGGCCACACAGGCTGCTCATGCTTTCAACATCAGACTAATGAAGTCTGAACGAAATCCTTTTCCTCTGAATTCTCACACGTTCCATATTTACTGGTCTCATCTGGTGGTTTTTGCAACAGTTGGGGTGAGCTTGACAAAATCCTGAGCCAGTCCCATTCTTTCCACTCGGATCATAAAACTCAAAATTTTCCTCCCAACAGAACGGTCCTTGTAGGTCTAGCCATCAGGCACAGGGAGTCCTGCGCAGCAAGGCCATGAAATAATTAAGCAAACTCTTTCCATGCCACATCACAGACTAAAATATTAATATTTCTATTTTGATAATTTTGTGAAAGTACCATCTGATTCGTAAAGTAGCTTGACAAACGTAGCCACAGAGAGCTATTACGGCAGCAGTTTACAAAAGCAAATTCACAGTTGTAATAAGCTTGTCAATCAAGCATAGGTAACAAACAACAAGCAACAGTGGGCCAAGGGTGACAAGGTTAACACAGGTCACCAGAGAACCATCTATCATAGCTGGCAGACAGGGAGACATGCTGGTCTGTGCTTACCTGTGTTTCAACAAAGATCAGTATAGAGGCACTTATGCTATGTACACTGACAGCCAAAACACAGCCTCATTTTGGTTGTATATTTAGGATCATATACCAAACTAATTTAAGAATTTATAGTACTTATAGTTTGTACTGAAACAGGGACAAATGTTTATGCCGATGTCAACAAAGTCTGGAAATCATGTTCTGTTAATTAACCTTTATTTGCGGCTTTTTGAGGTACAATTACAATTATTAATAATTATACTTAAAATATCTTTCCTCTGAAACCATCGACAATCATTTAACTTTTGCAAATAATGGCCAGTCAGTGAGCAAGACCCATTAGGTAATTTCCAATTATTCTATTAAAAACACATCTAGTTTGTACGCTGTCATTTAAGCCTTTTGAAATCGTAAAGAGGCCATCCATCACTGTTTCCTTTTCACTGGAACTAGTAAGATGATTACATTCAAGTATGACAGAGTGTTTCCGACTTGGGAAAAAAAAACTTTGGTTATTAAAATATAAGTAGTTTCATTTTTTTCAGCCAACAAAATATGTTTGGCATCATGACCTACAAACATATCTCCAGTCATAAAATACTATCCTCTGGCCATATATTCTCAACTTTTCTGTTTTTCCAATTACCCAACTGTACACTGGTAAAGAATATATCTGTTTATACATTTTTGAGACTTACTTAGAATCTGATACTGCCCAGCTGAAATCTGTTAATGTCTACCACTTCATACTGCAGTCTGAATTAGCTCCACAGCGTGTTTGCATGCTGTGAAGGTTTCACACATCCAGTTGCCTTGAAAGCAATAAAAAACTATGATGTCATGCTTTTCCTTTCAGTGCCCAAGGGGGTACGTTATTGCCGAAAGATCAGCTCATGGAAAAAAAATAAGCTCAGTGCTGTATATCTGTCATTCTACAGCACTCCTACGTTTTATAAGAGCTGCAACAATGATTTTTTTTTAGCCGAATGTATTTCTGCTTAAGAAGGGAACTGCTGTATTCTTTTTGCCACAGGTATCATAAAGAACAATATGAAGCATCAGAACAGCTCAGAAATTGCACACTGTTATGCTTTTTTATATTTTATTATTTGAAACACTTGAAAATTCTGTGCTGATCTGAAAAAGCTGTGTCTGATGTACAACAGTGACACAGGCCCTTCACTGCCCTTTCCTTTTCACTCCCTAATATTTGCGTAGGCTTGTTTTGCAAGTTGCTGCAGAAACATGTCCCATTACAATTCCCCAGTTAAATAGAAGTTATGCGCTTTTTAATTTGACTTCAATAAATCCGACATTTACTATACAGTAATGAAACCTGCTTCTATCATTTAAAGGATAACTGCTAATCCTTTTGGAAGAAATATCATTACTAAGGATTTATCCACTATTAAACTTGACTTTATATGTCTGTTTTAATTCATCTGGTCATAAATTGTGCTCATAAAGATGCGTTCCTGCTACTAAGACCAATGTACTGGTAAACAACTAGACAGCTCACTCAACATGTTCGTTCATTCATGGCGTTGGAGCCCATCTGTGAAACATTTCCAACCTAAAGCCACTTTCCACGATCTTTCCCATGTGCCGTTAGCAGCTTTAAAACGCATTGATTGGTTACCATTACAAAATGGGAGTAACATTTTCCCCCCTGGCATTTTTACGATCCAGTGCTCCTCCACCTGCTCAGGATTAGAGATGGAAAGAGAAGTGATCAGTGCGCCGATACCGCGGCGCTGGATGAGACACACAAAACACTGAAAAGCACCGTCATTCACCCGCTAACCACAAAGCAGCCGTCATTTAAGAGAGGAAAGAGGAGGAGGACAACTGACTAACCGTTCAGAGCAACATGTGACACATAAGGGCTGAAGTTTAATCGCATTTTCTTTGATCAAAAATCTCTTTGGGGATTAGTTTGTCAAAGGAATGACCAGTACTTCAGTCCAGCTTAATCTTGGATGTTACGAAATGAAACTGTCCACTTCTTGGTAGTCCAGCATCTTCTGCCAGGAACTTTATCCCATAAAGCCAGTTGTACATTCTCAAAGTGTCATCAGGGGAAACAGTTCGGCAGTTCCATTCACTTGAGGAAGAAACTGAATCAACAGTGGAAGAAATCAACAGCTGTCTGCCCTGAAATACCAAACCACTCCTGATCACTACGAAGAAATTACACGAATGTGAATCAAATAATCCCTTATGTAATATCCACAGAGCAATGTGGACATTGGAATATGGATGTATTATTTTTTCCTTCTTGAAAACTACAGCAAGCTCTTGCTTATTGCACTTTTAGCACTTCGTAATTTATAATATTTTCTTTTACTTAGTACCATATGCTGCACCAGCTGGTATCAGAAAGGTTAAATTCTACCTGTACCAAATAGGTTTTCCAGTTTCACTAAAAAACTGTAGTGGTTAACAGTGCATGGGAACATTTCCACAAAACTAAAGTATGACCGTTTTACAACGAGAACATTCCTGTATAAAAAACAGATGAATACAAACTGTGCAATAGCCTGTATTTAAGAGATGCACTGAAGCCAGTATTTAAATCTATAGGCTTAAAGGGAACTCCATGTGGAAATTTAAAACAACACAATGGAAAATGCTGATTGTGGCTTATACAAGCAATAGGAGCACATGAACAGTTGCATAGTCAGTAAAGAACAAAAAAGGGGGTTATTTGAGAAGCAAATTCATACAATTGCAAGACTTCAGCTATTAACTTGTATTTCGTTGACGTGCCTTAATTTAGAATGATGAACTGCCTTTGGAGATGCACTGCTGATGGAAATACCTTTTGTTTAACTCCTAAATGACAGTGATGTAACTGAAACCTCATTATTTTCTTCCCTATTCTTTTCCTATTTTATACGCATCCCAACCTTTTTAGAACTTTAGAGTTTATAGTTAACACACATAAAAGGTAGTCGCCATCTGTAACATATTTAACGTTAACACTCCAGAGGGGAGAATCACACATCCTGTGTGTTGTAAAACAAACTAGACAGCTAAACTTGAAATTTTATTAAACACAAAGCCACAATAAAACAGTGAAGTAAATGTTAAGACAATCATACACTGACATGCACTGTACAATAAACTGGAGCGTGATAAGAGGATTGCTTTTAGGTGCAGCAGTGGTGCCTAATTTTAACTTGTTGGGGGAAAATAAAGGCTAAAATCCAGTAAACAGCAACTGATTTAACATAATTGCCCATCTGGTGCTACTACAATTTAGGGTCTAAACAATATAATTTCAGTAGCTGACAAAACAGTTAATATCAGATTAAGAAATTATTTTAAAAACTCCAAGAAATAGCTAAATTTGTCTGTAACAAAGCCATCCGATGTTTCTATGACCTTCGCACTGAAAAATAACTATTTAATTCTAGATGATCTTAGTAGAAACAGGAAACGCACTGACAACATTATTGGCTGGACAAAAACCTGACTCTGATTGAAAACAGGAAGACAACACAAAAACAGCACACAGCTGCCAACAGGCAAAAGAACCAAAAGCCAAGTTTTTCTTGAGGAATTTGTAGACTATTGGCAGTGCTGTCCACGCTCCGACATGACGTGTTTCATATCCTCTCGTCCGCCTCAACACATGGAGACAAATATGTATAAGTAATAACGTAATTATCCCCTAGAAAGATGTAGGTCACAGTGCAGAGATCCAGACCTCAGACATCTCACCTCCAGGCTATAAAGTTGGGGTCACCAGTCGCCCACCCAGACCTGGTCTTAGTCAAACACCTGGTTCTGCTTCCTATCCGACACCCTCTTCCCGTCCCTTTCTCAGGGCAAGCGCTCATTCACGCCTAATTAGGATCTGATCGGTGTAACATCACTGCTGTCCACTACCAGAACAACCAAGCAACCCAAGCCAGAAATAGTGGTGGTGGTGAACCGGCGACCAGAGGGCAGGGGGTTGGAAATTTGAGAAGTGTGTATGTGGTGTGTGTTGTGCATGCTTGTGGATCTCTTTTGTGCTATGGGGAGGAGGGGTGGAGAAAGAAGGCTGTTGCTTTAAACAAGAATGCGTTCATTTTAAGGGAGAGGGGGAGGCTCTGCCTACTGAAACACGGCTACAGGATTTTTCATCATTTAAAAGCACCAAGTCGAGAGAGGGAGAGAGAGGGGGAGAGAGAGGTGCAGTTGAGAGAGACAGCCTCTTAGAGCTGTGAGGCAGAAGTGATGGATTCAGCCCACAGAAAAGTGACAGTCTTCTCCTAACGGGCCACAGGCAGTGCACAACCTGCCCAGGACTCTCACTGTTTATCAGGAAACTACCTCCACCATCCTACTAAAGTTGTCTCTTGAAATTGTCTCAACTTTTTCTAAGGGGATTTTTTTTTTTTTTGGAACAATCTACTCAATGTTTGTTGAGGAGTTTCTGGAAAGTTGAGCTTCTCTTGGGTTAATGACAGTCTTTTAATAATAGGCTTTAAAAAGCACCACTACCTCTCTACTACTGGAATGGACTAAGGTGACAAAGAGCGAGTAACTAGACGGGCAGAGCACAGAAAGGGGAAGAGGAGGACGCAGCTTTCACACTTGGGATGACTTTCAACCAAGAGAAACTTCAAACAGCTCTGGCAGGAGGGCAAGGCAACTGAGGGAGCCTCATCAGTACTGTGCAGTAATCTCGTAAGCATTATGTAAGCTCCTTTTATTTTTATATTTATCTTGTTTACTGATTTATCTAGTACAAATAGTGCATGTGTATATTACATAACTGAAGTAACTTCAATCCACTGCACTCATAAATTATGTCCACTTGTAACAAGTATTCTTACAGAGCAAATAATGACCTTACTTGGAGTGATACAAGTTGTTAGTGAGCTCAGAATAAATCAGCCAAGTGACATTTAACACAAATATTAAAGCTCTTAGTGTGTATTTTTGTCAAACTGACTGAAGTTAGACTGTTCATTCCCATGCTGCTGCACTTTACACAATGATTTCTTTTTGTCGTAAATTCAGCAGTCGTAAGCAGCATCTGTTTCTGACTCACTGTTTGGTGCCAAAGGGTAATTCTGCTTTATGATGACTAACTGAGCTGATTCTGACTCTGATAGATTTGGCCAATGGGGGTTAGTTCAGCACATGGGGATGCTGGTGAGTGAGCTTTGCAGGCTGGGGAAGTGTTTCTTTGCTACCAGTAAAAACATTTAGTTTGTCAAAATTCGGGATTTTAAAGTGGAAAATAAAGATATATTGTCAATGAGGAGGGTTTGTAAAAATAAATGCAGCAAAAACTTTGTAGGATGCATGCTGACAGCTGGTTTTCTTTTTATTATCTAAGTAGAACCATCCACTTCCAAAAGGGAAAAAGGATAACCTTACTATGTCAAGCAGACCGCAGCTTCAGGATGTTCCCCTGGACTCAAGAGGACAGGGAAGCGGGCAGTTGAATCCCGTCTTTGTTTCTGTTGCCAGGGTAGTGTTTGGATAAGGGGGCTTTGAGGCAGAATGCTGGAACTTATCGAAACAATTCCCAAGACCCCCTGCCTCCCTGTCTGAGATCACAAGCAAGGTACAGAAGATCGCACCCAGCAGTAAGAGATGCTGAACAAATCCTGAATTTGAACAAAAACTTGAACTCTACTCCTCTATGGAAAGCTAAAACAAAGACTGTCCTTTACCATCAAACTGAGCAGGTAGTTGAGGTTAACCATGTTCCAACTGTCATGTTACACACTTACAAGGATTACATGCTTGAGGAAAGAATGAGGTTACCCTCAAGGTAAAGCAATAGTGCAGATTACCGTGGGCAAATTGAATTTGACTCTGATCCAACACATATTAAGTGTCATGTAGGAGGACTCTGCCAGTTCTCAGCAGCGCTGACGCTAATTTGAACAAGAGGCACAGAGCCGTCCTGCAAAGTGTCCGCTCCTTTTTGGCTACCGACAAATGAGATGCTGTGTAGTTGTGTTGTGATCTCCTGCTGAGGATGATGATGATGTGATTATGAAGCATTCACACAGAAAGTAGGACACTGAGAATGAATTGGGTCAGTAGATACAGTATGTCTTATAGGTACGCCGGGCTTTACGGGGGCACTGGTCCTTCGTCTAGAGGGTCTAGCTTTCTCTGTCTGCCACTGCCATCGACTCCATGTGAGTATGGCAGCTCACTCTAATGAGGTGACGAAGAATGTGAGGAATGCCATGCTCACACTGAAATGAGAGGGGCTGGTGTGAGAGACATCAGCCAGTCTGAGCAAAGCTGCCCCCCCTCTCTAATTAATATGTGCTGAACATGACCAAAAAGGCTGGAGCACAGTGCTGGTCAGAGACACAGTGACCTGCCCGCTGCACCTGCCTATCACACTTAATTTAACATTGAGTAAGACCCAGAAAGAGGAGTCATGTAAACACAGACTTACCACCTGAAGACAGTAAAACCAAAACATTTTGGTGTGAAGCAGACTTGAAGAAATTGCATAAGAGGTGCTGTCAGTCATATTACGATGAGAGGGATTATTCACCGCACATCAGTCGGCCGTCTGTAGGCCCTGGGCAGAGCAGACACATAAGACACTTCTCAACACCACCTAATCACTGCAGCTATTAGGCGATCAATAGCAGCTTGTTGAAGTGAACCGATTTTAGGACAGTAATGCGCCATAAGGCTGTTAACAGCGAAGAAGGAGGCAAAAGCTCTCTGTTGTTCCCTCTGGCAGACTGTGGATGGGTTAATAACAGGCTGTCTCCGCTGCGGCAGATGGGACTCTCTCTGGTCCCTGGGAGACTGAACCCAGCAAGTGTTGTTATTTGAAAACACACATTAACAGAAAAACACTCGCAGACATGCACATACCGCATACACTTACAAAAACACATATCACAAGCTGCAAACATTTTACCCTCAGCTTTGAAGTGTAGCGAAGCCTAAAGCAGGAGATTCCAGCCTAACGTCCAAAATGGGACTCCTCGGCAGCAGGGGCAAATCACACGGCATTTCTCAGAGACAGAGCTCATGTTCCAGGGGGAGAAACCGCAGGAGCCACTGGCCAAATACAGTCATCAGCACATTACAAGGGACAGGCTCGGAGCTGCTCTATTATCTTGGTATGGACTTACTCGTAAGCTATTATTAGTGATTCCTGTGTGGCTTGATCTATAAGACTTTAGCATAACTTCAGTGGCAACTGATGAAAAGTACCTCGTTGCTTAGTGTGAAAGATTTCTATGACATGACAAACTCTGCATCAATCAGCATTTGCAGAGATGACGTCATAGAGCTAAGGCTTTGTTAGCCGGATTAGTCCAATGAAAGACTTCATACTGTGCTGACAGCAGACAGTTTCATGGTAAATTTGAAACAGACACTGCACTTCAGCTCTTAGGTATTTTTGTTAATCAAAGTCATGTGTCAGTCAAGAAGAGCTTCTAAGTACCGTTTTAACAAAATGCCAAGGACACTAAATTTTACATTCATTAGCATCCAGTATATTTTTTCTGGTCAGGTAAACTTCGATATAAAAAAGACAGCTTACGCAGATTGCCATAGACGTACCATATGCGGAACAACTTTTGCATGAGAATGAGTGTTTACACATTTGATTCTAGACAGATAAAACCAGAAGGGTCGAATGTGCCAAGGGTCATGTTCTTGGAGAGTGCTGCATTTCTCTTCTCCATGTCTCCAACCTAATGTGCTGGCTGCACGCCCAGATTAACAAGACAAAAACATTTCTGCTCTCTTACCAATTCTGTGCTCAGCATTATATGGTAGGTTATCTTTCACACAGAGATGAGCTATAACTAATGTGTGAGGGAAGAACTTGTAAGGTGGAGAACTCTTACACAGCCAATATAGGCCTCTATAATGCTTTATGATTAGACAGGCCCCGTCTGACTCTGGGGAGGTGTTACACAGGACCCCTCTGTAATCCAATATGCAGCAGCTTTCAATTAAGGTGCCCCAGGAGTTCAAGGCCTTGTTATCCTTACACAGGAGTTGCATTCTCCTCAGCAGTCAGTAGCATCCCCTCCATTACTAATAACACCACAACATCTTCAAAAACTGCAAGCAATTATTTTTATACTAAAAATAGAAATTCATTCTCGGTCAAACAGTTAAGCATCTCATTCTCTGAACTCATGAGGAACTCTATGGTTTATGCCACAAAGTCTACTTGAAGGAAACAATTTAGGAAAGACTGCAATATAAACAGAGCTTTACCTAATATTTATCTGGAACAAATACTGAGACAATGTGATATAAAATCCCTCGTTCTCCATCATGCTAAATGCTTGCAGTAACTTTTCAGTCTACTTGTCAAAACAGAAACGGGCATGTCCTCAGTGGATTCATCAATTGGGATTAACTGCCTTTGCATGTCTAGATGCAACTTATTTCCCTCTTTTGGTAAAGGCTTTAGACAGGACTGATGCAACACAATCACTATTTAAAAAGAGTTCACGGAATAGCATCATCTGGTAGTGTCTCACATTTTCCATAAGCAAAGATGTCCAGGCCTGCAGAAGGGAACAGATAGAAGTGTTTCTGTGTGTAAGAGACAAGCTGTGGCAGTCACCCAAAGACAAACTGAGCCAGGACAGCAAACTAAACATACTCTTACCAGCAATGCAACTGACTAAAGAGATCAGCACATCATTAGACAAGAGAAATATTTTTTTCTAGGCCAGTGAGGAAGATTTGTAACTTTCAAACAGCACTGCTTTTGATAGCAGAGATCTGATTTAAACAATATTGAATCGAAGCTAGATGTATTCAATTAATTACACTCTAAAGGCATTACAATGTGCTTATGCTAATAGTGATACGGATACTGTACTAACTATGAGATTCCTGATTTATATGTTACACATGAATATCAGGCATTTCCTGTCTTGGAAGTTTGGCGCAGCCACTGTGGCGCTCAGCAGGGCAAGCGAGCTATTTCCTTTCAGATTTAATCTTTTTTTGGTAGTCAAACTTTTTGGGAGCTGTAATGACCTCCAGCCATGCCTAGCCATGAGATTTGTATGCAGAGGGCATACATTCCTGACTGTACATTACAGTTAATGGAGGACAGGACCAGTCCACCCTGACAGACAGGCTTCTTCTAGTCTCAGCAGCAGTGTAGGACTTTACTGATGCCCTGTAAAAGTAGAATGAAACCCGTTCTTGAGGGCTTTCAATTTTAAACTAACAAATGTGCGCTCATTCTGTTTAACTTCTGCAAAGTGAGTCACCTATAACAATTTTTTACGACAATATATTGACATTATCCATTTTGCTACTCATTCTCTCCAGACGTTGGGCGAGTTGGACACTAACTCATGGAGCCCCCTTCAGTGGTCCTGCTGGGGTTCCTTCTCGTTTATGGACTAGTCTGCGGTGCCCAGCAGACGCAGAGAAGTCCGTCAGAGAGCAGCAATGGAAGGGAAAGAACCCAAGAATTTGAGAGCAGTGAAGATGGTCTTGAGAGAGAATTTCTCTATGCTGGAAGGAGCAAACGTGCTCCGGCTGACTCACCACAGGACAAGTGCTCCTACACTTTCATTGTACCTCAACAAAAAGTGACCGGAGCCATCTGTGTCAACTCCAAGGAGCCGGAGGCAATGCTGGAGAACCGGGTCAACAAACAAGAGTTAGAGTTGCTAAATGTGGAGCTACAGAAACAGAAGAGACAGATCGAGACCCTGCAACAGTTAGTGGAGGTGGACGGAGGAATTGTCAATGAGGTCAAGCTTCTGAGGAAGGAGAGTCGAAACATGAACTCCAGAGTCACTCAGCTGTACATGCAGCTGCTCCATGAGATCATCAGGAAGAGAGACAATGCCCTAGAACTGGCACAGATGGAGAACAAGATCCTGAACCAAACTTCTGAGATGCAACAGCTAACCAGTCGATACAAAGATCTCGAACACAAGTACCAGCACTTGGCTTCTTTAGCCACGAATCAATCAGCTCTTATTGCCCTGTTGGAGGAGCAGTGCCAGAGCAGACCTCCTCCCCGTCATGTTCCTGTTCCCCAGCCACGGCCTCAGCCACCTCCACAATCGCCTCCTCTCAACAAGCCATACCAGCCACCGGTACTTCCACGTATCAACAACCCGATCAGCAATGAGATCCAGAGTGACCAAAAGTCCCTCCCACCTCTTCTTCCAACAATGCCCACTGGTACACACAGTCCATCCACCACTGACAAGCCCTCTGGTGAGTCTAATCAAGTCTATTACAAACACTGATTTTAGCTTTTTAGTTGTTATTTTAATACTAGTCACACACAAAAGATTGTGTGTCTGAGCTGCCAAATCCTTAAACACAAGACAACACTGAGCACCCACTCGTCCAGTAAAAGCTCATTTAAATATGTCCCACACAGGGCTAGAGCAAAGGGCCAGTAATGAGAACAGAAATGCTGTTGTCTTCTGCCCTTTGAGATGCATATCATCTAATTGCCATGATTTAACCCACACAAAAACACAAAGCATATCAGCAGGATAAATACGTGTGCCTAAATGGATAGTTGGCCCCAAGCCCACTGCTCTTTTGAACCATCGTGGGCCAATTTAAAAATTGCTGTTAGAGGTGATGTGATGTGTTTTGTGGAATCTGTTTCAGTGAATAGTCTATGGCCGTTCTCTTTCATTAGAAAACTTCACATTGGTGGAAAATAGAAATTTGGTGGAGAAAAAACCCTCAGAACAGAGCATTACCAACATGACTACAGGGAGCTTTTTCCATTGACATTTTGTGCTACTGCTTGCCATATTCACTAGGCCGCATGTGAACAGTAGCCTTTGTATGGACGGTTTGAAAGGAGGCAAGTAATTTCCTGCCCACAGCCATGCAACTAACACCCCCAAAAGTTACATAAACCCTTAACACGAACGGAGAGATTCACACCAGGCAGAAACAGAGGAAGGAAAAGGGACAGACGCAAGAGAGAAACGGAGAGAAAACACAGGGATGTAAGAAAAAGGGGAGGGGTAAGTACAAACAGACAGAGATACCCGGAGTCGGTGATGTCATTTGTTCCAGTTGCACCAGGCAAGAATCAGTCATATGTTCCACCCAAAGTAGCAGACTTTATCAAGCAGAACAGAGCAGGGCAGGGCAGGGCAACTCTGGCTTGTATCTGCTCAACAGAGACATTCCTGAGAGGAAATGGATGGCTGAGCGTGAGCCATGAAACAGATATCATCCGGAGTGATTTCATTAAACCAAAAACCATCTCTACAACATTTGTATAACAACAAGCGGTTAGTTTCTTCTTTCACATGCCTCGTTATTTCATCTCTTACAAACTTTTTATGCACATCTTCCATCACCTCTACCCCTGTGTGTGACCTATCATTCTCCTTCCATTTGCCTTCACTGTATTTAAACACTTTGTAACGCAGGCCAGTTGGCAAACCACACAAGTGTGAAATCTTGAGAACTTAAACAGTTTAACAGCAATTTGTAGCAGGGGAGCCAGTTGCCCCATTAGCGTCTTTTCATGTCTGCCAGGTTTAGAACTTAGGGCGAAATCATATTGGAACACGTGCAAATTATGTCTCAGGGACTTGCACCATGAAATCCAATAACAATCTGACCTTCCACAAATTTACAAAACAGTTATGGCATGAATACTATTGCAACAGAACACTGCAGGGCTGACGTTGCACAATTGCTTTTCACAGACAGGCACAATTTATTTCCCAGGTGTAAACAAGCAATACATGTTGCCATAGAGGCTATCCTGTTGTTTCACAACTGACCTTAACATTGGAATAAAAAACTCCAGCAGACTTCCTGGCAAGTAGTGGAATGTCAGACACAGATTAACAAGTTTAATTTTGTTGCGAAAATTTTCTTTTCAAAACATGATGTTCGCATAATACAAAAAAGTGAAAAAAGGATAATAAAAGTAAGGAATCATAGATGATTGAAACTTTCTGCTACCGTTTCATCATTCAATAGTCAGGATTCCCTTTGCCCTCATGCCAGTGTTTCTGTTGGCTGCACAACCAGAACCCATTTCCCTTGTGAGAGGAGCGGCCAAAGTCAATTCTACTGTTAAAATGAGAGGCTCTGCTGAAAAACGGGATTCCCTATGGCAATATAATAACTCTTTGTGTCACTATGGGTTTTTCTCCATTTCCTATACTTAATTTTTCAGACACTATTGAAACTGACTGGGTTTTACATGTTGTACGTGTCATGTTGTAATCTTTCCGTTTAGGTCCATTTAGGGATTGCCTGCAGGCTCTGGAAGACGGCCACACTGCCAGCGGCATGTTTCTGGTGAAGCCAGAAAATGCCAACCGACTAATGCAGGTGTGGTGCGACCAGAGACACGACCCAGGTGGCTGGACCGTGATCCAGAGGAGGGTGGACGGCTCTGTCAACTTTTTCAGGAACTGGGAGACATACAAGGTGCGACAACCTCACACCAAATCAAGGACCTCATAGTTTAGAGGGAAGCTGGTGACTTTATGTAGGGTGTTTTGACACCAACCAGATGTGAACAACTAATGAATAGGTAATTGTTGAGCTTTTAAAGTGTCTAATGTAGTCTGATGCAGTGCCTGCTTCAGTCACAGCCTTATGACTCATTAATTCCAGCAACATCCATTGGTCCTGTGAAATGACTTCATCCTAAAACTAAAAGTGGGGACACTGGGCTTAAATGTCACTTTAGTTGGTTGCGTTAGCATGACTGATGTTTATGGAAAATCCTGTTTTCGGTATATTGCTTCACAGCATATTTGATAAAAGAGCTGTGGAGAACATTCTTTTTTATCCAGGGGAACTCATTTCTTTATCGTCTGAGTGGGAAATCCCTCCCACTGGGAGAAAGTGTTCATTGGTAAACATTTGTGTGTAGGCCAACAATTTACAAGGCTCCTGATTAAATCTCTAGCTGAGAGATATTTCCAAGACTTTTGCAAAAAAACTTTAAACCACATGAAATTTTAAACTGCTTTCATCAGAAGGAGGGTTTCCATGCTTCAAAACACCACAAACCAACTTGCAGTATGATCAGAGCAAGAACAAAGCAGTAAGACAGCATCCAGTATGTTGAATTTCATACTAAATGCACTGTATCCCACTGTGTTTTCAATAACAAAATAACAGTGGAAATCTGGACACCTGATGCAAGCTATAAACCTGACTCAGAGGGTCCATTTATAATAATGTTCCTTGACGATAAACAATCCCATTGAAGAGGTAAAACTCATAATTACCTCCAGAGCGTGGGCAGCAACCCTGAATCATCCTCCAGACATCCACTCAGTGTTCAAAGCTTTTCAAAGAACATTTAGAAAAGGATTTCACGCTGATAATCTTGTTCTTATCACTGCACTTCACAGCAAGGTTTTGGCAATATTGACGGCGAGTACTGGCTGGGTCTGGAGAACATATACTGGCTGACTAACCAGGGAAACTACAAACTGCTGGTCACGCTGGAGGACTGGTCTGGCAGAAAAGTGTTTGCAGAGTATGCCAGCTTCAGAGTGGAGCCTGAAGCCGACTTCTACAAGCTCAGGGTGGGCCGTTACCATGGCAACGCCGGAGATTCGCTCACCTGGCATAACGGCAAACAGTTCACAACACTGGACAGGGATCATGATGCATATACAGGTAATAAAGCTCAATGTTACACAAGGTCAAACTGGACATATTTTGGCGGATTAAAACCAAGTGTTCCAAAGCCTGACTGTTATGTTTACTTTCTGATATTTCTAGGTAATTGTGCCCACTACCAGAAGGGAGGCTGGTGGTACAACTCTTGCGCCCACTCAAATCTGAATGGAGTATGGTATAGAGGAGGACACTACCGCAGCCGTTATCAAGATGGAGTCTACTGGGCCGAGTTCAGAGGAGGAGCCTATTCGCTAAAGAAAGTAGTCATGATGATCCGTCCAAACCCAAACACTTTCCATTAAAAAAAAAAACACATACTGTACTGTATCTCTCACTAAACTGACATCTTTACAGGCCTGATACTGTTTTTTTTGTTTGCTTAATGGAGTAGCACCAGACCAAGTCAGATGACAAAGAGAAAGATGATGTTGAAAGTGCAATATCAAAACATCAGGACAATACTGGTCCCTCTAAGAATCCAACAAATGTGTGCACTTTTATTAAGTCGTCTGCACACTTCTCCCTTTTACACGAGACATAGGAAGACATGCTCATTGCTCAGGAGTTACTTTAAATACATTTTGGCAAACAACACCTTTAGGTAACAGTGCTCTCATTTGATCTGAGAGAATAAATAAGTAGCTTTGGGATAGGAATCATACAATATATATTTAGTATGTAACAAGCAAATGAGGTTGACACAGGAAATGTATCCAGTGACTATCTTTTAATTTCATTCTAAATACATTTTTCAAACGTGTAATTTCTAGGAACCGTAACATTTATTGACTTGTAATACAGCCTTGATAGTCTGGCCAGTTTTTTTTGTCTTTTTTGTCAATTGCAGCAAAATGTACTTTACAAAACAGTGCCAGTGTCTTTTCTAACATTAAAACTGTTAATACAAAACCCTGATGTTATCAACAGTCTGTTAATGCAAATTTTGATTAAAAAAAGAATCAACTCATTATTAAAATTTGAGAAGGTACATTCTCTTTAATGTCCTGCTTTTATTTTTATTTTGTCATACTTGTTCTGAAATCTTGAAATGCTTAAACAGGTATCCATCAATTTGCTTGTATGAATCAAGCACTGTATTTACTGTATAAATTTAGCGGTTTGTTGATGTCAATGAATCCAACACATTGCGTTTGTACATAAGATATTTGTAATATAATGTATTAAAACTTGTTATGTCACTATTACGTTGCAATAAAATATGTACAGCTTGTGTTTTCCTCTCGTTTTTGTGTCTCTTAGTGTATGGCAAACTTAGTGTACTTAACAAGCAGTCATTACTTTAAACTTTGTCCATTTTCCAAATATGTAATAGTATAGAGACCAATTGGAAAATCCTCTGAGTTTACACAGCCTGGAAAATATGCAGATATAAAAATTACTGTGAGTTGTGACTTTGTTTTTGTGAAGCTAACAAAAACAAAGAATGTCTGTCGAGAATGTGTATGGAATAGCATAGCAATTCATCCTGAACACAATGTATCTAATAATTATTTAGCTAATCATGTTACTTTAAATAAAAGGTTGCTATGCATCTCTCATGACAATAAGTTCAGTTTTCTGACTCCAAAGATCTTCTTGAATGCCCAATTTCATTTAGGTGACTATGTTTATTATGGATAATAGCCATAATTTTCTCAAATCAGACTTCAGGTTCACATGAGTTTCCATAAAATGGCAGTGTTACACCTGCCTAATGCATACCTTAAAAACTCGGGGCACAACTCTTGTGCTCATTTTCACTGCAGGGCTCACAAGTTTGACCCGAGAAGAAATTCAAAGACTTCCATTTTGGTGGATTTAAGGTGTGTGCAGATTTGTTGCAATGCAAGTCCCACTCCTCAGGTTTCTTTCAGGAGGACGTGCAAAGGACTAGTGGCTTTTGGGATGATACCTTCAATTATCCCTCTAAGGAATTTATCCCCCCTCGCTTTTGTGGCAGTCAGTGCTTTTCTATAATCTGTTCAATATGTACAGTCTAATGGGCATGAAAGTCATTTAAATTTCACATTTTCTAATGCAACTCTCTGTTGTAAATTTCCCTTAAAGGCAACCCATCACTTGCGGTATCAACTCTACATGTCACCCAATACACTGAAGCATGCAAAAAAGAGCTCATATAGTGGATTATAACCTCTTGATAATACGGTTTAACTATATCAGATGTATCATTTTAAGTGTTATTCAGAAGAATCTATATTGCACAAAATAAAACTTAAATTTAATTTGATTAAATTATGAAACCTAAGTGAGGCATTGTTTTTAAAGTCCCTCTCCTGGTGTTGACTGAATCCTTAGAAAAATCTCTATGCATCAAAGTCACATATTTATTTTCTTCATTAAATGAATCCCTTTGTGCCTTGAAATGGCACAGACATAACTCTACACTGTTGCTTTCTCCAGGATACAAGGATCTCCATAGTCTCCATCTCTTTCTCCATTCGTTGAAGCTCGAGCACTCCAGCTCACCTACTCTGCTCAAACACTGTAAAACACAAAGTGGAGTCATATTCTGCTGCACACTATACAATGGTCAGTTGCAATATGAAAGTATTTCATAGTTGGATTAGGTTCATTTTGTCGTTGTATACTATACGATGGTGTTACTTATTTAAACCGACAATTCAAAAAGAGTTGTTTTTACCTTGCTGACATGTTTCGACAGTTTTAAAATCGCTGTGTGTGAAGCAGCACAAGGCATAAATTTGCATTGAGCCTTATGGGGGGCGATTCAGGTTCCCATGTCAATTAAGGGCTGGCGTGTGACGTAACAATGTGCCAGGTGAACAATGTCAGAGTCATATGAATGTAGAGAGTCTTTACTATAGTCTGTGAAAGGATTGTCCTTGTAGTATGTACCGTTTGGCCAGGATGGCGATTTAAGTAAAAAAAAAAAAAAAAAAAGTCAGATTTTGTACCTCTCCACACTCTAGTACCAGAGGAGCACATGCTCTAACACTGGATTTTTTGCTCAACCTAGGGGTTTATGGAGGCTCCTGTATGGAAAACCATAAATCCCACCGTCACAATATGTACATGGATAAAAAGAAGAGAGTTGGGGCTTTTTTTAAGACTAAAATGAAGTCTGTAGGTGAAAGTATGGCGAAGCAGTAGCGTTTGGAAAACAGTGCATGACATGGTCATCAATATCCCCCACCACATGTGATGTCTATGAGTCTATATCCAAAATAGTGATAAAGGGCCATAACTCTGTGAAATATTATCGCACAGGTCTCATTTTCGAACTTGATCAAGGTGTCCATGGTGTGAAGCTACACACTAAATTTCGTAATCCTAGCTGTAATAGTGTCCGAGAAAAGCTGTCCCCTTCATCTAGGACGGACGGATGCAAGGACGGACGGACGGAGGCCAAACCTATATCCCCCTTTTCCACTTCGTGAAGGCGGGGGATAATAAATGGGTGCGAAACCTTTCTCAACGTACCCTCACGGAACCAGAACAAACAGTTTTAACCAGAGGTCTCAATTTCACTATCACACCCACAAAAATACCACACAAAGAATACATATTAGGAACAGAGTTAGCTTGCCAGAAAATACAGGATCAGGGACACAAATCGGAACTCCGTAATGCAATAGCAGGCATTTTAAAATCGGCAAAACTTCCACACAGCAACATTACAAAGCAGGAATCATTAGCAATAAAATCACTCAGACAGGACAACAGTATCACTATCCTCCCGGGCGACAAAGGACGCACCACAGTCATTATGGACACGGACACATATGACAAACAGCTCACGAACATGCTTGAGGACAGGAACACTTATGAAATACTTCAAAAAGATCCCACAGAAGAGAAGAACACTAAAAACTCTGTTAAAAACCATTGCTAGAATCCCATAAGATAACACCGGAAGCACACAACCACCTTATTCCCACAGCTAACATTACCCCCCGGATATATGGAACACCAAAAATACATGAAAAAGACACACCACTACGCCCCATAGTTGACAGCATTGGATCAGTCACCTACAACCTCTCAAAAGCATTAGTAGAAATCATTAAACCCCTCTTTGGTATATCAAAACATCACTGCAAGAATTCAAAACAACTGGCACAAGAACTCAACAATATCACAGTACAAAAAGATGAAATTTTCATATCACACGATGTAGTCTCTCTATTCACAAAAACACCCGTTGACGTCACAGTACATATTGTACAGGAACGACTCTTGAAGGACTGGACATTGAAAAAACGCACAAATCTCACGGTAAATGATATTATCACACTACTCTGGTTCGTCGCCACAGCCCCCTATTTTCAGTTTAAAGGAACAATATACCGTCAAAAATAAGGTTTTGCAATGGGAGACCCACTATCCGCAATAATGAGTAATTTTTTCATGGAGGACCTGGAAACAAAAGCCATCCACACAACACCCACGCACTGTAGACCCACCCTCTGGAAAAGATACGTCGATGACATCCTAGAAATAGTAAAATCTGGACAGACGCAAGAGCTCACAAACCATCTGAACAACATAGATCACACTGGCAACATACAGTACAATTCACACATGAAGAAGAAATAAACCGGACCATTTCATTTTTGGACATTAGCATACACCACAGACAAGATGGCAGCATCAAAATAACAGTTTACAGAAAACCTAGTCACACGGACCAGTATCTCCTCTGGACATCAGAACATCCCACAGCACACAAACTTTCAGTAGTCAGAACACTCTACGAACGGACTAATATCATAACGAACGATAAAGACAGACAGGAGGAGGAAAAACATATCAAGAATGCACTTATAAACTGCCAATATCCGACATGGGCTACAACCAAAGGAAAACAACAAGCAAAAACCAAAGAGAAAAAACAAAAGGAAGCAAAATCAAAACACACACAAAAATCGGACAATAAAAATAAGGATTTAATCATCATTCCATATATCCGTGGGACAACAGAACCAATAATTCAATTCAATTCAATTCAATTTTATTGATATAGCGTCAATTACAGTCAAATCGTCTCAAGACGCTTTACAGAACTCATATGCCTAACCCCCAGAGCAAGCCCAAAGGCAACAGTGGCGAGGAAAACACCCTTTTAACAGGGAAGAAACCTCGAGCAGAACCCGACTCTATATAGGGGGGACCCATCTGCCTGCTGGCCGGGCGGGTTGAGAAGGACAGAGGAGGGCAAGGGGGAGGGATGAGAGAAGAGGGAGGGGTGGGAAAGCAAGGAAAACACAACACACATTTGGATACATGCATGACAGGATATGTGACACAGACAAAGTATAAGCTAACATTGAAAACTGACTCATAGTTTACTCTTATGATGTACGGCTCTGACATTAAACATACTCCATATATAGCTAGCAGTAAAATTCAAACAGTATGTAAGTTAGCATAACAGTATAGTGAAGGCAATGCAGAGTTGACTGGTGGAAAAGGTGCGCAATACAGTGCATTACGACGAAATATAACATCAACACAGCAGTAAAACCATTTACAAAACTCCGGCAGCTATTTGTTCATCCAAAAGACAGAATAGAACCGGACAATAAATGTAACATCATCTATGAAATACCGTGCAAATCATGTAACAAAACATACATTGGTGAAACAGGCAGGTCATTCAAAAGAAGAAGAAAGGAACACCAAACAGAATGTCAAAAGGAAACGACTGGACGTCTTATAAGAGCACAAAAAGAAAAAGCCGAACAAGAAAATAAAAAATCAGCCATCACGGATCATTGCAGAAGAGAGGACCACGGTATGGACTGGGACGGGGGGAGGATCATAACTTCGGAGACTAACAAACAGAGACAATGGATCAAGGAAGCCATCGAGATCAGGAAGCGGGCGGGCCACACTATGAACCGGGACGAGGGGGCCTACATCCTTTCGCATACTTGGGACACCATCCTCCGGAGACCACCGGACGGCGGGAGGCGTGGTCGGTTTGACAGATTCTGACAGATCTGTCAAACCGACCATGTGATCAAAAGGACACGTCACCAAACGTCAGATGACGCTCCGAGGAAGACAGCAGAAGCTGTCGAAACATGTCAGCAAGGTAAAAACAACGCTTTTCGAATTGTCGGTTTAAATAAGTAACACCATCGTGAAAGTATTTCATATTAAAAATGGAAACCAACCACGGAAAAGGAAAACAACACCAAAAACCCAATCTTTGAAGCTGTCAGGATTGGTTTCTTAGATGTGTTAAAGGACTATCATCAGTACGTTGCAGCTTCCCTGTGGAAATGCTCAGTCATTGCACTGACTGCTGATGTCCCTCATGGTGTGCCTTCTAGCACATTAAAAAAAACAACAACTCATGGACAGGTTAACAAAGTGAAGAAAAAGGAAGTTGATTTTCACTGGTGGTGTCTCTAAGACATACATTTTGAACTTATTTTGCATTTCTGAGCAAAACACAAGAGCTTGGAGAATATTAGTTTCAACTGTTATTACTACCATTCTCCATACTGAAAGCTCATCACAGACTTGAGCTTAGAATAGCAATAATACTTCAGTTTTCTGGGGTGTTCTTTTTTGCTTTAATTTGCACTAGATATTCATCAGCCTACATTAAATACAACAATAACAGGACACATTTTTCAAAATTGAGAATTACCATGTCATTGTGAAAAACTAATATAAGTGTTTCCTTTACCAAAAAGTAAATTAAAAAAAACTGGCTGCATGAAAACATGTTGCCGCCTATCAAGCACGGCATTTGCATATCGAGTTAGCACACCAGAGAATGACAAATGAAATGTGACAGGCTTGTAAAGCTAATGCATCCAGCAGTCCACAATACTGACAGCAAAAACCACCTTTACTTCACAATGTGTCAATGAGATTTCCAAAGACAGCTGGAAAACCAAGCAAAAATGGCGTAACACTGCAATGAACCGAGCTCCATTAATGTCATAGTTTGTGACCAGATTGGAATTGAAAAAGGTTTAGACAAGTTTGGAGAGCGTTAGAAATCAATTTAACATGAATTCGTGTGACTGACAACTTTAAAGACAACCGAGACTGTCCTAAGAGACCAATTATCCACGGAGCAAAGCGTGCTGTATGTTATTTAAATTCCCTTGCCCCCAAATTTACCATGTTAGCATTTTTGCTGCCAAAATAAAGATGTATGCTTATGTGACAGCAGCCAAAACACTTGTCCTACATTAAACTGACACATACTGGCTGCTAAATCTAGTTCATAAGTCAAAAGCTAAAAAGCTTTCTTCCCCATGACAAAGAGGCTTTGGAGAGGACAAAGGAAAGCATTCATCACTGTGACTGTCACCCTTGTTAGCCGTGTTTTTACTAAAGATGGATGGGACAGTAAAATGCACTTTCTATCAAACCCTTCTCAAATCCCTGATGGGTCAACACTTTTTTTTTCAGCAATTACATCTTCAAACCAGTTTAAGCCTGCTTTGTCAATTAACATAATCGTGGTAAAACAGAGGATGGTGTTTCATCGTCTCCATAAACAGAGACGACAGACTCTTTGGATGCTGTGTACGTCTGAGGACTTACCACGATGGAAAACCTTCAGTAAGGGTGGCCTGTGCAGCCCCCACTCCTCAACCGACATGGAAAACCTTGAGCTGACACAGTGCTCACTCAGCACAAAAAGAACCGCATTTCCTGGGCTTTCAAACCTGAACCTTCAAACTGGCCTGTATTGTTGTTGCACATCTGTAAAAGTCCGTGTCCTTGTACTTTCAGTAGAACCACTTTCGACTTTCCTGTGCTCCCACGAAAGCTGCTCCACTTCACCGTATCAGTAAATGTATTCATACCAGGAGAAACCACTACACCAGTTTTCCACTGGGGGCCTTGACCACAAACTTTTCATGCTTTTACGATGAGCAAAACAGAGGCATCCACCAACGGACCAGTCACGCCACGTAACTTTACTGCTTATTGTAAAAAGCTCTCCTTAACATAACGAACAAATTAGGATAAATTATAGGCTTAAAAATAATAGTCACATGTAAAAACAATGTGTGGCTCTTAGCTACCGTAACCTCTATGCGAAAGGCAGTCAGAGCACAAAACATGCTTGATTTGAAGATGTCAGCGCTGTGTTCAGGATGTTAAATGTTTTAACACCTAGCACTATGCAAGGGCTGTAACGGGGAGGCGACTTTTCCACTGCATCCCTCTTCCCATTTTCCAGTGGTTGTGAGCCAGTGTTATGCTCAAATATTTGTGCAAGTAGCCAGCTGAACCACAAAATACAGTTGAATTATATAATTTCAATTAAGTTGCATAATTAAAATCCACCGACACTAACTTTTAGGCTTGATTTTAAACAGAACCATTCCGCCTGTAAGGAAACAGTCATCAAAACATATTTTATGCCAACAGCAGCCATGAAGTGAAATCACATCCATCTTTTTTGTCATGTATTTCCTGCAAGCATTCTCTTATTCAGTATGATCTCTACATCTTTCTGTCATAACTCACCACAGACTGTCAAGGCACACCAGAATTTTTCTGCATTAAGGAATTCCTGCCCCGCCACCCCTCAAAGAGGTTTTAACCAGCAAGGAAAATCACCAGAGCCATTATGATGACAGTAAGGATGAAAGAAAGTACATTTTTAACCAATTGGGGTTTCATTTACTGAAGAATAACAGACATTTTTGTATATCTAATGATCAGAAATAACAGGAAAATGTAGATTTCTGTCAGATAAGGTAACACAGACTCATTGCCTTTACTGTACGTGGACCGACTGCACTTACTGCCATGCGGCTAGACCCCCCAAGGGTCCGTTCTGTGCCAGGAAAAACACCGCATTCCAAGTTTATAGATGTATGCTATCATTTCGCTGTCTGTCTCTGAAATCATGGCACATCAGACGGATGTGTAATGGAGCATTCCACTGAGGTGACCCAACAGTGACTTAAGCAGAGACGATCATTGTCATCACTGTCTCGCTGCAAGTCAGCAAAAATACGCCAATCAGTGAGATCCAACTAAATTGTGCACAGTAAAAGGTGACCAGCAGCTTTTTCCAACCCATTTATTTGGAACACTCGTCAGTGCTGCTGTTAAGTGATTGTGATGCATGTGGGAGTTATTAGAGATGCTGAAAAATAGAACCACTTATAATGTGGCGAGGCTTCTCTTTGAGAGAATAATCACTTCATTGTTTATTACTTACATAGTGGAACTGTTGAATTCAGGTTTTTCTCCCCCGTTTTCCATAAGCTCAGCATCTGAACTGATTTCCAACTGTGGAGATGTGCAGATTTGCTTATAGCTTTACGGCCACATGCCATGACCGCTGTTTCATGTTCTTCCAAAATGTCTGCAAGTCCTCTGTAGGGACATTACAGGAAATCTCTCAGGGACAGACAAGAGGAATTTTCCTTAGCACAATGGAAATGCTATTTTGTAAGGTACGGTATTATTGTGGCTATTCCAACAAAACTCTGTTAGTGAGGAATTTTTACTGGTAGACAAATAAAACCCTCTTACAGTGAGTCTAATCTGTTGCATCCTTGAGAAGTGGATAGTGATACTTTCATTCGGTACATGACACACGTTTTTCCATGTGTAGCCTGTGACCTTAAACAGCCAAACTCTGTGCACTCTGCATTTTTTCATTCTATAAAGGCCTCTCGTTATAAATAATTGCACACAGACACAAGGCACACAGGCACACTTACAAACTCCATTGTTATCTGGCATTAGCTTGATAAATTCATTAAAAAACTATTTCATGCTATGAAGTGCAATCAATTTTTGGCTGCACACACATTCGAATATTAGAAGATGTTTTGCGTCAATTTAGAAAAGCTGGGATCAACATTTATATATAAGGCTCACCAATGCACGTTTGCCTGAAAAGATTAAAATTATATTCATGATAAGTAAAAGATGAAGCATACCTAAAGTGAAATAAATATGAAAAAACATTTATATTCCCTTTAAATACTCAAAATACTTCAAAAAACAAAAAAGATTACTTCTTAGTTCTGTGAATTATTACTTCCTGCCTGCTCTACAAGAAACAAACCAAAATGCTCAAGCAGAAACAGCAGTGTGCATCACGAGCCTCTGAACCATTACTCGCCTGTGAGTCAAAATTACTGCAGCATGGATCAGCTTCATACAGCAGTTTGACTCAGTTTTAATAAAGGAAAATATGAACAACATGAAAAGGATTATATCGGGGAAAAGGAGTGGCTTCTCAAAGTCTGACAGATGTTCCTCTCACACTGGGTTTGGTTTACACGGCATGCCACCTCAGCAAGGCACACTAATGTTAACTCGCATTTGAAATGCTAAAACAACAATAAACCACAACATTTTGGAAACAGTACATCTAAGCCTCAATTTGAAGTTGTGTCATCCTGAGCAAAATGTACTGACAGTAATGGCAGTCATTTAGGATTAAGCACTGGAGTGACTTTTCATTCAAACGCATTTCAGTTACAACACATGCAAGTTCGGTTTTGCTTTAGCTGAAACAGAAACACAACAATTACCAGAGGTGAACAGATATATTCTGGATACATCCTGATTATTATCTTACTTATATATCACTTTAAATCACTGTGCCTTGAAATGTGCAAATACTCTATATTGACTGTTAATACATTCAGTATTTCTATGGATTTTAAAATTATTTTTTAAAGTAATATACCGGGCTTTGCAAAAGTTCTGTTACACGGTTTCATGATCTTTAGAGACGTTTACATGTCGGAGTGAAAAATTCCATTAAACAAATTGAAAGTTCTACCTTATAGGCAGGTGTCATTAATACAAATTTGTTCTCCGGTGAAGTTGTATCAAGATGGAAGTCAAAAGAGTTGAGATATCTGCTCTCCTTCATGCTGGCCACAACAAGTCTGACATAGCCAAGCAGCTGAACATCAGCCGGATGACCGTCCACAGAGTCGTAGAGAGGCTCAAGAATGGTGAAGATCTTTCAGTGATCTTTCAAGAATGGTGAAGACCTGAAAGATCTTCACCATTCTTTAGCCTCTCCGCAACTCTGAGGACAGTCATCCGGCTGATGTTCAGCACAAAGGAGAGCAGATATCTCAACTCTTTTGACTTCCATCTTGATACAACTTCACCGGAGAAAAAATTTGTATTAAGGACACCTGCCTATAAGGTAGAACTTTCAGTTTATTTAATGGAATTTTTCACTCCGACATGTAAACGTCTCTAAAGATCATGAAACCGAGTGTAACAGAACTTTTGCAAAGCCCGGTATAGCACGTTTTTCAGACTTCTATACTAACCTTTAATGTAAATGTTACTAACCTGCCTGTTTTTGTCCTTTTCTTACATTTGTTGTATGTAAGGTGCTGAATACTTGAATTTCCCTCAGAATTAATAAATAAGTATCTATCTATCTATCTATCTATCACTTAAACTGATAGATTCATGCAGAAACATTTATTAATGCCACAATTTGAGGCATTTCTGAATATTTTTGAGGCGTTTTGAGGGAATCTAATGTATTTAAGATCAGTGAATAAAGGCGTTCACGTATACATCTAAACTTAAATGAAAAATATCGCTAAATATAGTTTCTCCCATACCCTTGTATACATTTTTGCATTTTTGTTTGATAGGTCTGACAATTAAAAGCTCCCTCCAATGAAAACAGACTTTTTTCTTTCTTTTTTTTTTTACCCCCTGTTAGCATGTACATATGGTGTTTTTATATACAGGACACGTTTTATAGGCTGGGCATTTCATAAGCAAAAGAAGCACCTCCACCTTGAAGCTACAGCGTACTAATGACAGTTTATAAAACAGCCAGGGAAGCATTTGAAACAAGCCTAAGGGATCGTCTCACAGCACTTCACGTAGTGCTGACCCAAACATGTTTACTGAATTATTCTGATATTGCAACTTACCGTTGTGCAGCGTGGCGATGTTACACAGCCTTTGAGCAGAGCCACAGGTGAGCTGGTGTGTTCGAGCTGCAGCAGGAATTGAGCGGCAGGTGGAGAGAAGCAATGACTTCATATATCTGTGCATGCTAGCGTAAACAACAGTGTAGATTTACTGAACCATTCTAAGGCTTGAAGGCATTATTTTCACTTAAAGACTAAAACAAAAAATAAAATGTTTAGTTTATAGCTTTGATAGACAGAGAGGAGTTAATTTGGACTTACCGATTTAAACTTGAAATTGGAATTTTAAACATCATAACTAGCAAATTACAAAGACTGCAACTTAGGACATATAAGGTGAGGCTATTTTATAATTAAGACAAATATGGGAAATAAATTTCATTTAATATGAACAGACTGAAACTTTAAGAGGTTGTCCATTGCCCACTGATCAGTGCATATGATGTGGCTCCAACTGTGATTTACTCACATAAGCCCAGTCTCAATATGTAACAGCCGCACCTCATACACTTTGCAGCACATCTGACCTAGAGTTGAAATAGTTATGTCAATAGTTTTAATACTATGCTATACTATATCTATGAAACAATGAATACTGTAGGGAAACTTGCCTTAACTTCATTGCAAACTGAATCACAACATCTATCACAAAAATCTTAAGCACATTTTTCCTCAAAACTTTCAGTCATAATGGTTATCGCAGCGTACATTTTGATTTGTCGTACAGCAGGAAAACTACAGATGTTACTAATAATAGTGACAATGTCTTGGCGGTGTTCAGATCCTCTGTACAACTTTGAGCACAGTAAGCTATTTCCAGTGCAGACATTTTGACTTATCACAGTAGGAAAAGCACAGGTGGAATCAATGACAGCTCAGTACCATTAAGTGTGTCTGTCAGCTATGACAGTGAACCAGCAAACACAAAAGCAGGACACAGCTAAATGGAATACAGCCATTATTATGCATGTGTACTTTCCTTGTAGTAATGCATCAAAATGTCTGCCGTGAAAAGGGTCTATATTTGTACATAATAATGGAGCAGCTAATTAATCATTTTAGAGTCTAAAGGGGAGTTTTTTTCTGATGTGATAAATTAAAATGTGCGCTGTGAAAAGTTTGTAATATCGCTACAGAAAAGAAGATTGTCAGAGCTCCCTCCTCACCCTCGTCCTCCCCATCTGGCATCCCAAATACCCCTATCCTATCCTCTCCCCCCTGTTTCTCCCTCTGTGCTCCTCTCTCCCTCTCTCTCCTGTCACTTCTCTCCTCAGCGCTACACTAAGTGGAGAGCAGTCTCAAGGCTGCTTCCACTCAGCTGATTAGCTGCTTCCCTGGCGTCTGGACAGCTGTGGCTCATACTACTGATTACCACCATAAAGACTGGCTCATCCTTCCACTTGCTGCCAGATTGTCAAACCTGACTACCCCGTTAGTTTGTCTCTGGCCATGCTGATTCTCTCTGCGTGTTTTTGAAAGACAACACTAACGTGTTCTCTCTTTTTTCTTCACCTAGAAGACCCAGCTGTCCGGATTCCCTCCTGCCCTGCCAACCGGACCGCGACCCACTCAGGTTCCCCACCCCGGCTCCCTCCTGCTTCGTGCTCCCGCCACTGGCTGCCCACCTTGGACCCCTCCTGCACCGTGTCCCTCTCTGGTTCCCCGCTGTGGCTCCCTCCTGCGTCGTGTCTCCCCTCTGGCCTTCCTTTGGCTGGACCTCCCTGACCAGACCGGAACCTCGACCCCTGACCGGACCTCCCTGACCGGACCCCCAGACCTCCGGCCCGACCTAACCGGCCCATCCTGACCCGACCTCCTTGACCAGACCTCCGGACCCCCCCTCCCCCCAGCTCCGTCACCCCTTCCCTGATCTCCACCTCACCTCACCCTCCAAAACCCCCTCCTGACCTCCCTCTCACTCCCTCAAATAAACCTGTTGTAACCTTCCTCGGCCTCGACCATGTGTTCTGTTTAGGTTCTTCTCCGAGACCGTGACAAAGATGCAACTCTCTTAATAATTTAGGGATTTTTTTCCCCTAACGTAGAGGGAGCTGGACAAAGTAATACCATGAAGCCATAGGCAATATAATACTGTTTTGTTTTTGTTTTTTTAGCCACAAAAACCATAACATACAGCTCCTAACTAGTGTTCACAAACTAAACTGTAAACCGTGGTCTAGCAAAGGCTGAAATGTCGAAATGAAAGTAAAAAGTGCGAGTTCAGCCGTTAGCGATGTTAGCTAGCTAACAAACAAGCAGCTAAACTCGTCGTCAAAAAGTACTTCTAGGATAGAAACGTGACATTACCTGCTTCATTTTCACACTATTTTCCCCTCCGTCACATGTGAAACAGCTACACCTGTGCTCTGCAGCCACAGGTCAGAGGTCAACTTTAAAGGCATTAGAGGAGATTTAATTTCCTACGACTTGAACGTAGCATGCGCACATTCAACCTCTCCCTCACCCCCCTCTAACCTCCCCCCTCTTAACATTTACGAAGAAACGCCCCCCTCCAGAAACTTGCGTAGGACTCGTGAAGTTGTCTTTTACGGCTGGGTCCCCCTGGATCTTTATCTGCCATTATGTAAAAAAAGATGACCAAAACAAGTCGCCAGCTAACTACGAAGCTATACCAAAGCAACACATACACAAAACACGTAAGTCCAAGGCGTACGTAATCTACGTAACTCGGCCTGAGCCGGAAGATTTTTGATTGACAGGAAAGGGAGCAAAGCAAACGCCTCGGTCCGAGCGCGTTGATTGGCTGATGTTTTTCAAGTCCTGCCATGTCCACAGTTATTTTTTTTAATTTTTAATTTTTTTAGAAACCATACATACAAGTCCACTAAAGGTCAGTATTTTTTATTTTATGTGAATCAGACAAATTAAACAAAAAAAAAACCATCCTCCATAATGCCTTTAATAACTTGTCACATGACGTATTTCCGATTGAGTGATTTAGTGCTCTGTGGTTGGAGTGAAATAAAACTTCACACACTTGTGTCAAGGGAGGAGATTTCTCAAGGGATACAAGGGTGATCAAGATCCAGATGTTGAGAAGGCATCTGATTATGTTTGGGCTATGTGTTGTTTAAAAAGGGGAAAAAAGATTCTCAAACAGATTAGATCATTTTATCTAGTCATAGTTTTCATGTGGATCCAACCTCTAGCATGTGTTGTTCACAACTCTTTACTAGGATTTTGAATGCTGAGATAAAATAAACCCAAGATAACTCTGATCACAACAAAAGAATGGATTCCGCATAGATTTAAGCCACAAAATAACTACTTAAAAATTAGTCAGATACTACAAAATTTGTATCATAAAGTATATAAATACATTGCTTCAGTTTTGTGCTTGATTTGATTGACCATTACACTGATAAAATTGATAAAGTAGACATAAGGCTATCTATTAAGCCTTTAATTATTATTCAACACTGCAAATTTAATATAGCCCTCCTAAGAGCAGAGATTCAAAAGCTGGTCTCTCCACAATTGAAAGACTCCAAATGCTAACTATTGGACATTTAGGTTTTTACCATTTATAACACATGCAAAATAGCCACAATTTATATGTGAGTAATGCATATTTGTATTTTTTTTTTCTTGTTTGGCAGATAAGGAGTCCAACTTTCTGAAAGGGATTGAAAATGGAAAAGGGTGTTTGTATTGTTTTATTATGTTGTTATCGGTCTTTTGGATTAAAAATACTGAAGGTCTCAGAAAGAGCTGGAGATCGACAGGGTGAGCCAGTCGCATGAGGCTTTAAAAAATAGACACAATTATAGATTATCGAATCCAAAGATACCAAAACATGCGATTTCAAAACCTTAACTTTTTGAACATCTGGACCCACAGGACTATATTTCATCTTGTGGAGGTGGGAAACTCCTGGTTCCTCTGCTTCCCCACTAGCTAATCTGCTTTCTCTAAACGTGGCAGCATTATCTCCTTCAGAGACAAATGGCATTCCCCAGGGCCAGAGAGGCTAAAAGGTCAATTAGGATCCATTACCGTGATGGTCGTGAGGTCAGTTTCGACTATCTTAGTCACTAGAAACTATTTGAAGAAGGAATGTCTTGATTTCGTTCAGCATCAGCATTCCTAATAACGCCATAGAAAACTGAAAAAGTTCATTTTCCATGTCCTTACAAGAGACTGAAGCAGTGTCACTGTAATCTCTTTGATAGATCATTTCAAACATCTAGATTTTAGGGTTTGTTCTTTTACTGTATCACATTGTCAGACAACGCGGCACAAAAACTCCTGCTCCAGCTGCATATAAATAAGACAAGAGTACCTGTCTGCCATCAGCCATAAATGACCCTTTCTGACCTGTGAGGTTCTAAGAAGTTTGCAGTTTCAGGACCATGTGCGCGTTGCTGCACGACAGAATGAGGCAAAAAAAGTGTGCTGGGAGCTGAAGACTCAATGATCGCGCTTCAAACTGCAATCCTAACGATCATCCTCAAAGACCATATTAACAAATGTGTGAAAAAGATATCCTTAGTATACCCCTACCCAGTTGAGTTTGTGTTATAAAGCCGCACTACATCATACTCACAGAATGCAGTTAAAGACGCCTTGTGGAAACACAGCCGCATCGGGGTTCCTGGCCTTGTATTTTGTGGTTATTTTTTATTCTCTTATTCCACTGAACAGAGCAATTTAGTCTGTTATTTTAGGATCAGATGTCGATGCAGTCCAATAACTCTGTCATTTAAACAATTCATCCAATTTATTAGAGCTTCCACCAATGAGCAACACGTATTTCACGTCACATGTTGCCAAGTGTTATGTTGTTTGTTAAGATATCTAACCGGCTGTAGGGGAAAATTATATAAAACACTGGAATTCTCTTCATTGAAGTTGGTGTCAAGCTGCAACAAGCAACCTGAAAATACAGCTGTTATTTTATATTAGCATACAGCTGACCCATTTAGTGGTTGAAAAGAAATTTGGTTCCTTCGTGACCTTATTTTTAAAACCCACATATCGCTGGAACTGTATGGGAGGTTGCTGCACATGTGCTGTGCCACTCAGTGAATATATTTCTCCCTCTGGATGCATTTTTCTAGCACATTTGGGACAGGAGGAGCAACACTGCTGAGAATTGGGTGGAGAATTTGACTGGAGATCCAGCAGGATAGGTGATAAATTTATTTTATTACCAGCCATTTGAGAGCAATGCAGTTTATCACTTAACATGTTGCTGCTTGGCCTCTGTGAACTTTGTGAATTGCCCATTTTCCACCATCCAAACAAAGTGATTATTTTTATCCAACACAAGGCAATTAACTTAATTTTCACACCAGTGGCCTATTGTTTTCTCTGTTTGCATTAGCAGCATTTAAGTAGTGAAATTAAGTTGCCCTTTGTTTTGAGTCAGTAAGGCCTATTATTTCAGAGGTATACTTAGGTTTCCATTTAGTTTAAATTGCAGGATTTCAGGCACTTAAGAGAAGTGACCTTTAAAAGTAAAAGTGATTCTCTAGCTCCCTCTGGAGGGTCAAAGTTGCACATGTGCCATCCATTCCTCCAGATTTCTGCCAGATGCAGAACTGCTCCAGTATCATGTGAACCCCTGGCAACACGCTTCTAATTCAGTCCAATTATATTTACACAGCCCCAGTTAACAACAAAAGTCATCTCAGGGGAGAAAAAATGTCCTCTCAAAAGAAAGCAATCTTAAAAAGAGCTCGACCCAATGAAGGTGGACATCTGCCTCGAGCAGCTGAAGTGAAGGGAGAGTAGAGAGAGAAAAAGATAGCAAACAGACAGCAGTAAAACCTGGCAAGGCTGGTGGCGCCATTAATCACAGATCAGAAACATGCAGCCCTGGAGCCAGAGATACCCACTGAGACAACAAAACACTAACTACAGGAGAGAAAAGACACACAGTTAATGAGATGCAAAGGTGGGTTATAAACGAATGGAATGTGAAAGAGAGGACAGTAGAGGAGAGGTGCATTGTGGGAAGTCCCTCAGCTGCCTGGGCCTATAGCAGCATAGCTGGGATGGTTCTGGGTCACCTGAGCCTCATTTAACGATGAGCTTCATCAAATAGGTACGTTTTTAGTCTAATCTTAAAAGCAGAGTCAGTGATTGCCTCTCAAACCCACACTAGACAGCTTATGGCAGGAGTGTCTTTGCAAAGTCGTCCCACAGGCCGAAATGGACCACCTGGCGGGTCGGTTTTGGGCCACAGGTCGTATTTTTTACACCTCTGGCTTACATTTTTGCCTCCTTTTCTACTTCTGGAAACTCTCTAAACAACAAATAAGTCGGTAGTTCGGCAGTGAAATGCTCTATTGGGATAATATGGTACTGTGACGTCTTTAAGATGCCAGAGTTTTAGTCATTAAATATTTTGTGAAATTCTAGCTGCTGTACACCTTTTACTACATTTTGTTCAACATTGTTCTCTCTCCTTTTAAGCTACAAGCTTTAATCTGGATCGTGCAAATGTAAAAACATACAGTAAATCCACTTGTGAGAAACAAAGAAGACAAATCCGAGCCAAATCAGCGTCTTTATTTTACAAACGCATTATTCTATTGACATTTTTTATATAATAAAAAAGCAATTTACAAGCTTAAGAACCAAAATGAAGCAGCACAGAATGATTATGAGTAAAATATATAATTTGAATAAATATATTTTATTTCATGCTATAAAATAAATTCATAAATGGCAATAGATACAACATCAGCTCTAGCTAGCTTCATTTACTTCATAGTTGTACAAAACAGTAGAGTTCTGAGGTTCACAGTTGGGTTGTGAGGTTGTGTGTAGAGTGGACAAAACAGGAGCTGGGACTATTTCTGCTATCATGCTTCAGTTCGTGGACTCCAGTGCGCCTCAAGCTTCAGCTCTGTGGAAAATATGGGCTCATTGAGACGTTGAGGCAGAATGTTTGGGAACCACTAACTGAGGACTTGTTTCCCCACCTGAAGAGAAGTGCACAATTATACTATGGACATAGTTTGTATGTCCAATGAGACCACTTTTAACACTATATACCCTGAGTTCTAAGGTTTTGTTGTTGTTTTTTTGCCTTGCCACCAAATACATAAGAGCCAGAGACATTATAGTGCAGAGTTTAGGGAGTTAAAAAAGGAAAAGGAAACAATACCTAGACTGAAAACTTCCCCTCTGATCCTGAACAACTACAACTACAGTCTCGGCGCCTGAGGAGCCAAAGGAGATCACCGAACCTCAACATGCCAACAGATAGCCCGCTCCCAAACAGTGGCTATAAAGCCCAAAATCCCTTTCATTATTTAACTCAGCTGGAGGTGCAACTCTGAACAGTGCCACTGAGTTTGATGACTGAACCACGCGCTCAGTTCTTGTGTTGCAGTTTACTACCACTGGATTTTGATGAGCATTTAGAACATCAGCAAGCAACACCGCTTTTTCACTTTTAGATTTTTTTTTTTTCCCGAAGAGAAAGTCAACCTGTCCAAAGTTTCAGAAAGCATATAAAAAATAAAATCAATATCAAATTGTCCTGGTCCTACTTCAATTCAACAGCTCCCTGACATTCAGTTTGTTTGATATATGACAGGCCAATATTTCAATAGGCTTCATGATCCCAATACACCACTTTCACTTTTAAAAAGGTTATTGCTTTTTTTTTTTTTAATAATACACAGTGGACAGAAACTGACAGAAATGCTATGGAAGACTTACGATTTTTTTCTAAGCCTTATCAGTGTTCGTAAACTACCTGAAGTGAGTTTATTATAAAAGGAATAGGACGAGCTGCAATTTCAAAAAGTAGTCTGACAGCCTTCCTTGTAAACACTTCTTTTTGATTACTTGTGGCCCAAAATGCATCTCCTGTTCCTCTCAGAGGAGTGGAAGTAGGAGTGGACAAAGAATCGATTCGAGTGTGAGTGTGAGTGTGTGTGTGTGTGTGTGTGTGTGTGTGTGTGTGTGTGTGTGTGTGTGTGTGTGTGTGTGTGTCAAGTTCAGTTTGTTCTGTAGGTGTGTACTATCACATAAGTAACTATAGTTCATGAAAAGCATTTAAACAATTTTCCCTCCATTCGTCTAAAATGAATACATGGACTTTACTTATGTGGGAAGAAAAAAAAAAACCTGACTAGTCTAAAAGCACCATTTAAGGGGAAAAGGTCCCTACCAAAGTGATTGAGGCCGTTACCCTTGTAGGTAACTACAGAGATAAACTAGACTTCCTGGATGGAACTGGTACATACTTTGAACCAAAAAATAATAATAAGTGCATGACACAAATACAAGAAAACTCAAGTTTAAAAAATTATCCATTGGCAATTTTATACAATTTTGTGGTTGAGCAATGTGCAATTCAGCTACAGTATTTGAGGGTAAGCTTTTCTTCTGCACAAATATTCTGTTTATGATCTGCTAAATATCCAGGCAGCTGTTTCCCTGCCAGATGTTCCAAGACAACAAAAAGGAAGTAGATTTGTGTTTCTCGTGCATCTCCCTCCTTCACTGAAATGCCTAAACTACAGTACATTGCTTAGATTGTCCTCAGTCGTGAGAGGAGGGATACAGTATAGTCTCTGAATACGGGGCAACTGCTTGCAGGGAACAAGTCTGCCTCATTTGATTGTAATCAGTTGCTACAAAATCGGTTCCACCTTACAATCAGTTGCCCATCCTGTGACAAAAAGCAACAAATCAAATGAGAACAAGTGAAAATTAGGGGTAGGACTCGAGCTGAGAAAACAACAAAATGGACAAGAATGACATGAACTAATTTCTATTCATTCTTGGCATCATTTTACACTAAATGACGTGGCCATATTTTATTATAATCTCTCCATTTAATTTATTTCAAAATGAAAGAGGCACAGGAACCTAAGTGCCAGAACCTAAAATATAAAGCTAGTGGCAAGGCACTAAGTTTAAGATGCCACTTTTAGTGAAGTATTCTCTCTTTTGTTTACATTGGCTTTTTAACAATTATGATACCTATTGCACAACTTTTAAATTGTCAGCTTTTGTATGGCTTAATATATGACGTTACCTATGACTTCTCAACCTAATGTCTTCTTAGCAAATTGTTCAAATTTTACACAAGTGATTGCTGTAAGCTGGGAAACATCCATTCCTTGCAAATAGCACTGAACTAGTCCTACACTAAATTAACAACCTATTTTTCTTATAATGAGCATCCAATTATGCATTACAGTCAAAATTTACCTTTAAAAATCACCCATTAGTCTTTGGTGTGGTCGCTTGGCACAAAATTATTCTAGGAGTTTGTACCCAGTATTCACAAAACATCACTTATAATATTTCAAAAGGGTATGCATCTCCTCTTTTTTCCCTAAATGAAGGTCAAGAATTATTATAGCGAGATTCAAATTAGTCATAACTGATTTTGATGAGGTCCGATCAGCTGATAAAACTGCACACGTCAGCTGCTTAGAGAAACAAACTTGACTTTGTAAAAAAAAAACAAAAAAACATTCATCTAAAAGTACTTTACAGACTGACAGACTGTGGATGACGATGACTAAAAATGTTGATGATTCATTCGTACACAAAAGATAACTAAAAGCTAGCTATACCGATTTTTGCTAAATTCCCCAAATTTTGGTTTGCTATCTTAACTGTCAATGAGTAAAGACGACAACTGCACATTCAGAGGAATTAAAAAAAAAAAAAAAGACTGCACTCCTGATGTAACATTAGACGTAAGCAACAAAACGCAATATTCTCCCACCAAATAGCACACAAAGTAGAAAATTATTGAAAACTGTAAAATAATCAATTCATTGACACAAATTCAGCATGGACCAGATGGGACAAACTAAAAGCATATAGTGGGTGCTTTTCAAAAAAAGGCATTAAACAGCTGGATGGCAAGTAAGAAAGCAGGATAGCACAAAAGGAACCACCCAGCTGAGATTTAAATGAGCTAATTATGACAGTATAATCAATCAGGCCTTCTAAGTGCCTTTTTACTGTGTGGATATGGATTTTAAAATCACCATGGAAATAAATCAAGTCTCTAGATTCTAACAACTCCCCATCCCTCATCCCCATATTCAAAGAGTATAGATAATATGCAGTGTATGCATAACTTATAGCCAATAGTATTCATGTGATTGCAGAGTTTCATCAAAGTTCACAACTTTTTTTTAACTCGGTGGAAAAAACACGTACTACTCTGATACTGCCGCTGCTGCATCAGAATTAAGACAGAAATGAGCACATTTTATCACTGGGACAGCACCCAGCCCATCCACTGACTCTGCAAAGTGCATCAATACTTTGGATAACCAGCCACCTCTTAAAACATTTACCTCTTAACTGTAATCTAGCTATGTCCCATCTATGACAAGGTCATAAAATAGGATTGATAAATGAGGAAAACATGTTCAAAATCTGCATTTGACCCCAAACAATGCAGAAAACAGTGATCACAGATCAACTGTCCCACCATAAAAGGCAGGACACGATGGAAAAAAAAAAAACATAGGGCTGGGCGATAAATCGAATTAATTCGCATTTTTAAAACCTGACGATTTGAAAATTTGCCAAATCGTAAAATTGAGGCGAGCTTAAATATATAACAATACAGATTCTTCTTCTGCCTTTTACGATTTGTGTACCGGTGTTTGCTTCCGCTTCTCATCTCCTTCCGCCAACACACTCACACCCCTGTCATGGCGGACACAACAGCAGACGAAGAGTTGGGAAAAGGGCCTCATGTTACATCGGTTATATGGAAGTGGTTCGGCTTTGACACGACTGACACAGAGCAAACTACAGTCATGTGCAAGGTTTGCAAAAGTACTGTGAAAATGAAGAGTAGCAGCACAACTGACCTCGTTCAGCACCTCTGGCAGAGGCATCCTAAAGAATGGGAAGAGTGCTCGCAGCTATGGGAGTGCAGCATGGCTAGCACTAGCCATAGAAACAGACCGCAAAGAAACAACAAAAATCCATTGAAATGGTAATCGTCCAAGATGGCTTAAAAAAATAAATAAATCAAGATTTTATTTTTTGGCCATATCACCCAGCCCTAAAAAAACATAAAGAAACCAATAGCTCTTTCTAATAATGGAAGAAAAACCATGTCATAATGGCTGAGATTCCTTTGTTCTTTCTGTTTGCATATTGTTCAGACTAGTATACTATAGTGATTTATGTGAACAGATCCAGAGCTGTTCCTGCTGTGCTGAGTTGACAATGAATACTCCTGTCTCTCTTAGACACTGAGTACTGAAATGGAAGCCTACCTTAGGACAAAACAAGTACATACACAACAGTTCTGTATAAATCTGCCATGAGAGTATAGAGGAATACAAATGACTTCACTGTATGGACGTAATTCGCCCATTACATGGATGGCAGCATCTAAAACCATGCCTCAGCCAACAGAGTGAGATCTCCAGTAGTGATGAGGGATAAAATCCTGAAGTGTTTTGTAGAACAAGTATTACAAGATAGCATAAATTGTATCTTGGAAAAAAAGAACAGGGCCATTCTCTTATTCTATTCTCCACAACTGCCAAAAGCACACAAATAAGCTAGCAAATTTAATGCACTCCTAACATAGCACCTTCTTAATCCTCATTTCAGTCTGGCTGATCATGAAACATTTGACAAGGACTTTGTCCCTAATCCATACAATCAGCAAGGAATATTTCCCCTAAGTATCAAGGCTTTGTGTTGAAAGAATATTCTTTACAGAGTTTGGCAATAAGATACTGTACATACAACCTAAAACGGATTATAAACGTGAACACGTCTGTGCCTGGTAGGTTCTTGGCTATGAGGTAGAACCTGGTGAGTTTCATTTAAAATACTGTCTGTTATGAGTATGTAGTTGTGTTATGAGGTATTGAACAGATATGTCACACGAAGCTTTGCACTGGCAGAAAAATCATTCCTTGTGAGTAAGTGACCTCCTGTGGCCACATGTGCAAAAACAGGTCAGGTAAAAAGGTGATATGACAAGCATCTTACCAGAGCTTTCACATTATCAATTATTGCAACATGCCTATATAACTCTGTAAATATGTTTTAAAAAACATGGAAAGATAAAAAGAGAAATCAATAAGGGGGTCTTGATTATTGGGACCTCCTCAAAAATAGTAAGCTGTTACTCCCTTTGCTCAAAAGAATCAAATTTCTATAAAGCACCCATTTTCTTTCTGCATGTAGCATTTAACTTTCACAAAATTGACAGAAACCCTTGACAGAAGAAATGTCCATAGTAGAGGGAGTTAATTCAAAAAAGAAGAGAGTCCTTTAAAATGAGTTGAAATAAACATTTCTTAAAGCTTCCTTAACCTGAAGCAGGACCTAAAAATCACATCTCGATGCTTGAGCCTCCTCTGGACTGCATTTTGAACTCTCCTCCATATCATTGGCTGGTGCCTCTTCTGCATATTGTGCCTCAAAGGCCATCCCCTCAGACGTATCCTCTTGGTCCTTCTGACCTGAGCTTCCCTCCATCCTCTCTGGAGAGTCCATGTGATTGCTGCCCTCTGATGCTCCCATGTGCTTCTTCCTCAGGTGCTGGTTAAGGGTGCCCTGAAATGGGAAGCATTTGCCACAGATCTGACAGTGGAAGGGCTTGTTGTCCGTGTGGCCACGGATGTGGTACTCCAGCTGGTCTTTCCTTGTGTACTTCTTGCCACAGAATTTACAAACAAACGGGGTGATTCCCATATGCAAGCGCATGTGACGATCCAGGCTCCCTTTCTGATTGAAGGTCTTTCCACAGTAGATACAAATGAGTCTCTCATTGTAAGGGTACCACTGGCTACGCAGGCTACGCTCTCGCACATCATTCTCCAGCCCTGTCGGTCCTACAACTGAATCACCATCTTCTGAGCCTGGTTTAACATGACTCAGCACCCCTGCCGGGATGGCCAAGGGGCGCTTTGCCCTGGCTCGCCCACCTCTGAAGCCGCTGAGCATGGAGCGAGAAGGACTGGAGTTGCTAAGGTTGACAAAGCACGAGGAGGACAGCCCTGAGTAAGAATAGGTAGCAGACTGGATGACTGGACCATAAGAACCCACACTAACAGCCAACACCTGCTCTCCATCCACCAACTCTGTGTGGTAGCCATCATCACCAGCCGAGGAACTATCTGAGTAAGTGGGCCTGTCGGTCTTTTCAATCTTCACATGCACATCTGTTACTTGCCCATCTTTTCCAATCAGTTCCACTTGCTCTGTTTCTCCCTCTATGGGTGCATCATGCTCTGACACGCTGTCACTACTGCCACGGTCCGACTGGCCTTCCTCCTGTTGCTGTCGCACTCGACCCAGGGCTTTTCCTGCCAGCTCTAAACGTGCTTCATGGCCTGCCTGACTCTGCCGGGAGTAGTAAGGGGGGGAGATCTGGGTAGGGTTTATAAACAGGTTGCTGTCATTGACTCCATTGCGGCTGGTCTGCAAGCTGTCCTTCTCTTCGCTGCAGACACTAACTGGGAGGCTGATCTTGGAATGGATGCTCTCCAGGATTTGGGTACACTTGTCAATGATGGCCTGCATTTGCAGAAAGCTGGCAGCTGTGAGGAAACTGATAATATCCTTGAGCTGCAGGGACATGTGACCTGTGTAGCAAAAAGCAAGAAGCTGCTCAAACACTTCAGGGCTTTTGATGACTGAAATGGAAAGGCCACTCATGGTGCTGAGAGCTGAGTGGTCACGAAAGTAGGGTGAACTTGCTGCCAGCACGGCCTTGTGGGCTCGAAATGGTTGGCCCTGAATGTGAACAATGATGTCACACAGCTTCCCCTGCAGCCGCAGCTCATTGAGTTGGGTCAGAACAGTGTTACTGAACTCCGGCACATCAAACTCAATGTAGCTGCCGTCGTCCATTTCTTGGATATGTTTCTCCAGTTTGTCGACAGCCTGGTGGGAGGAGAAAAAAAAAACATTAGGTTTTGAAACATTACATTTCCCAGAGACTGCAGTATTTCACAATTTAAACAAATATGGTATTATACAGACACTATTTTTCAAATTAAGTGCATCCACTATTAAAATTGTGATTGTAGATTAATTGTTGTATGAGTTTATGGCAGAATATCTTATACATTGTATCAGATAAGACTTGTGTAGGCCATGATGTAATAATACATCCACAGTTACTTTCAGCTCTGCAAGAGTTACAGTCATTCCTTGCTTGTGTCACAATGGTGGCCGGTGAACTTTTCATTTTGTTTCCCATTTACAATGAGAAACTGAAGCAACTTCGGGGCTTCAGATATCATTTCAGGCAGAAATGTTGAGTTAGCCAAAACTGGTGCATAAAGGTCACAAATGCTACGTATGGAAAATCACATATCTTTCCTTAATTCTTTGTAAATATATTTTGTTTTTATTCCTATGTGCATGGGATTCTTCGCACAAATGTTTGTTAAAGTAAGTGTATGTAAAAAAAATAAAGACTGAATTATCAGATGCTGATATTGGTGTCAGCTTCTATAACCTGCAGCTGTTACAAAAATAGTCAAATCCAACAATGCATCCACAACCATACTCCAGTCGTAATCCCCCCATTAGTTTATACATAATAAACAAGCTCTCACTGTCGGAAATATAGCAGCAGCAAAGCAGCTTCACAGTAGTTTGCTCATGGTATGACTGTCAGCAGTGGCCTCAGCAAAGCATTGAGAAGATTGCACATACCAAACATTATACAGGGTTTTCCCTGCCAAAGAAAAGCTTGGGTGCAGTGTTTAAGAGTTTTCGCAGACCGCCCTTACAACAAGACTATTGTCTGAGGTGCTTGAATTGTCACATTTATTTATTTATTTATTTTGGGGGGGGGACTTGAGCCCTGCAGTGTGCAGCCTAGTTGTTTTGTTCTTTTTTCTAATAACTATACATTTTAAATAAAACTCAGACTTTATATTGGGTGAAACAAACTGACTTTTGATTGTATGGTACAGTAAGCGTTCTGTCTTTCATAAGTGTGGAAGAAAACAACATTGATAAATGTTGAAAACAAGTTTTCTTTGATTAATTTCAATCAACCACTCCTAATCACTATCAGTGAATGGATACCAGAAAGCACCTAAATTCTCACAGGAGCAAACCTAGACGAGGCTGTTGTGGAGTCTGACAATGTCAGTCTACCCATTCTAATGAAAAAAGCAGGCGTGAACTAACTGTGACGTCACCCGTTGGTTTCAACGCCGAGAAAATGAAGCCCGGATTTTGCTACTTCCTGGTCGCTGTTTTGGATTTTTTGGAGGCAGTGACGTAAAAAGCGTCATCAAACAGGCTGGACCGGAGAGCAACTAGGGGCAGAATTGGCTGAGGACTCTCTTATCCCGCCCACATTTTACCGCAAAGGCTTCTGTTGCTGTCTATCAAGTATAGCCACGCCCCCTGGCTAAGCCAACTTTAACGATTTATTTAAAATTCAGTATTGATTTATTTTAAGATCGGCCACCTGATCTCTCATTTTGACCATGAAAACTAACGGGAAAAAAATCCTGAGCTGTAGAAAATCAGTCTATCAAATTTTATTTTTTCCAAAAATGAATTGGGGTCTATGGAGCAAAAGCTTTTTGGAGCCAACCCTAGTGGACGGCGTGATATTGCAAGTTTTTGACACTTCAGGGTTGGCTTCATTCTTGGAGCCAGATGCTACGTCCACTTTATATACAGTCTATGGAAAAAAGAACAAAAAAAAATATCAACTTATTTTGTTGAATATTTTTAACCAGAGAACAGCAAACGTTTATCCATTATCTATACACTGCTTATTACTCAGGGCTGGAGTTCATCCCAGCCAATAGCAAACATGATTTGCTTGTACAATAATTAAGTACACTACTGATAAAAAGTTATCGAACGCGACAATTTTTCCAGTTTTTTATGGAAATTCAAGTAATTCAAGTCCAATGAATACCTTGAAATGGTACAAAGGTAAGTGGTGAATTGCCAGAGGTTAAAAAGAAAGGTAAGGTTACCCAGAACTGAAAAATAATGTAGATTTCAGAATTATACAAAAGGCCTTTTTCAGGGAACAAGAACTGGGTTAACAACTTAAAGCTGTTCTGTAGCAATGGAGGTTGATCAAGCCTTGAAAGTTGGTGCTACCAAAGGTGTCCCAACTTTTCTTGATTACTTCCAACCCCCCCGTCTCCATAGAAGTAGTGTTGGAACATACTGGTGCACCATACCACCCCCCCCCTCCCCCAGCATTATTTGAACAATATTGAACTGCAGAAGGTAGTGTGTTACTATAAAAATGGCAAAGAAAATGCAATTAACAATAGAAGAGAGACAGACCATCACACCACTTAAAAATGTAGGTCTTTCCTTCAGAGAAATTGCGAAGAATCAGAATCAGAATCAGAATTACTTTATTCATCCCCGAAGGGAAATTCAGTAAGCCAATGTGTCAGTGAGTACAGTTTTATTCCCCATCAAAAGGCACTCGGAAGCTGGAGGAAACTCTGACAGGAAGAGGTCTTGAGGACCCAAAGCCACAACAGAATCAGAAGACAAGTTTCTGAGAGTCAACAGCTTGGTGATAGGTGACTCTCAGTACAACAGCTTCAAGCACATATTGACAGAATATATGTCAAAAACATATTAATATTTTACTGTCGGCCAATGGAATAGGTAGGAATTAATAACACTTGAACATAGGGTCATTCCATCTCAAGTCAACAAATGGCTCCAGCAGCACCATTTCTGATTTGCATTATAGTCAGTTTCAGTGTGCCATTAGGTCCCAAAAGAAGATAGCAAACAGGTTTTTGGTCATATGTGTACACATTTTGCTTTTACACCCAATTATAAGGGGGTAGGTTTCGGCCTAAATCTGATAGCCGTCATTCAGGTACATACTTCAGAGGTCCATAATTCTTGAAATGTGCAAGCTCGAAGCATGAAATTCACAAGAACATTTCATTTTTCACTGCTAGTTGCAAAACAATCATGTTTTTAGCCCTAGTCTGAGTGTGAAAAACTTTATGGAGGGTGGAATTCCTGAAAAAAAACGAAAATCTTAATTTCGCCCATGTTTGAAAGGCCTCTGTATGCCATTTTAATCCAAAAAAATATTAAAACAGCATTTCTTTCTTTAGTATGGGTCTTTACTGACATGCTAAAACCAACGTTGAAGTACTCAGTTGTTTAGTGTGGCTGCAGGACCTACTTTAATTAGGAGCGAATCTGAAATTTCATGAAATACAACCATATTTTTCACCATGTGTGATAAATAGCACCACTCTGAAACTTTTTGCAAAGAATCTTTGTGTACTAGTTGTCAAAACTTCAAAATATTGAATTGGTGTTCTGTCACCTTCATATTGAAAATCTAGGCCAAAAGGAGGCCTAAAATGCCCTCGGCCATCATTTTTGCCAGATTTAGGGCAAAGAAAGTGTCATAGGCCCTTAGAGGATACAGGTTTCTTTGTTGTTTATATATGATAAGATGGTTGCAAAACTCCATCTAAGCCTATATGGAGATAGTTTGAAATACTGCACTCACTGACTCTAGCCTGTTAGTTTTGGAAACATTCCCATGAAGCCCTGGAGCCACGACAAGGCCGGCTAGTTGTTCCAGGGTTTTTTTTTGTTTTTTTTGTTTTTTTTTTGGGGGGGGTTGAAGACAAACTTACACCTAAAGAAAAGTAGATAAAGCTTCGAAATTCTAAAGATAAAAGATAAAGCTTCAAAATTCCTTTGTGAAAACAGACATCTATAGCTTGTCATATGCGGAGTCACTGACCAGTGCCAGCAAAAAAGAAGAGAAGTTTTCATTGATGAAAAAATTTGCATCATATCAGATTCTTTTTGTCTAATGCTAGCCAAAGGACACATATTTAAAACTGTTTCATCAATTCAGCCTGGCATATACATGTGTGCATGATAAGAGCAGTGAGTTGACTTGAATGAATGGGGAATTTTTGCTTTTTTTTTAGTGTCAGACTACATGCAGACACAGAAGAGCAGAGAGTTATTAGACTGAGGTAGAGATTTTCAGAACCAAACCCTCCCCTTAAAGTACAACATCAGTATAAATAGTTGTGGTGTCCCTAGACTGGGTGTGCTGGCCTCAACAGGTAATAAGTGTGGTTTAATAACATCTGCTGATATACCTGAGGTGCAATATGACACATTTGATACTTCAAAATAATATATGTTATATGGCAAAAATGCTGCTCAACTGTAGCCTAGCCGCGCTAGACAACCCACAGCAACGAATTTAATTCTCTGCCAGGGTGGGTCTAGTTACCCTCCATAAGGCTTCAGGCTGGATGCTCCTAAAACTGGCCGGACGAATCACCATGAAGTGTAGAGTCAGAAGGCGGGCGTAACGAAGTGACGACAGAGGCGTGACGATTCTGACAGAAACAACCGGCGCACAATAAACAGTTATCTTTCGACTCGGCTTTGGCCACAGCCCTTAAAGATTTGAAGCTAAAATTCAACTTGAAAGATAAACAAAGGACGGCACTGAAGTGTTTCATTGAGAAGAAAGACGTATTTGGACTTATGCCGACGGGATACGGCAAATCCTTAATATACCAGTTGGCTCCGCTGGTTGGGAAGCTAATGGGACTTAGCCACAATCTGCCGGCACAAAAAAAAAAAAAAAAAAAAAAAAAAAATCCGCCGGCGCTCTAGGAACTACGTCAGCCTATTCCAGTGTGCGCCAATGACGTCAGACCATCGGTCAAATCCGATTTGTGTACCAAAAATCCGGTAAAACTTACTACATTACTGGTCTCATGTCCGGTGTAATTTTTTTCCTGTAACCCCGAAGTTCCACATAATGCGATCGCGCCGCGCAACGGAACGAAGCGCCGCTGTCTTGCTCCGAAAGTCAAAGCACACAGCAAGCGCAGTGCAGCGGCGCGCCGTCCGGATGAGGAGGGCTGCTCCTCAGAGAGGCTCTCGTGTGAACAGCGATATCACGCGATAAAAACGCATGATATAAACAGAAAATAAATAAACCACACCTCATTTTGCTTCTACAAGGTCGCTCTGCTTGACCCAGCCACAATGCGCTGTGATTTATGGGCTGTTTCGGGGCTTTCTTGAGCTAGAATCTTGATCTTGGTTTCATACATACCTGCAAATATAATTAATAAAGTAGTAAATTTGTATAACAATTATTAAAATTAAATTATACATCAACTTTTGGTACATTTGTGCATAAAATATTCGGTCCAGTAAAAACAGATTTTCTATATGAAGGAGCCAGAACACCAATTCAATATTTTGAAATTTTTATTACTGGAATATGAAGATTCACTGCTAAAAGTTTCAGAGTGGTGCTATTTATCACACATGGTGAAAAATATGGTTGAATTTCACAAAATTCCAGATTCGTCCCTAATTAAAATAGGTCCTGCAGACAAACTAAACAGCTGAGTACTTCAACAGTGGTTCTAAAATGTCAGTCAAGACCCATACTCAATGATTAAATACTATGAGTCATAATTTATTGATTTAAATGGCATACAGAGAGCTATAAAGACATGGGCGAAATTAAGATTTTCAGTTTTTTTCAAGAAATCAACCCTCCAAAAAATTTTTCACACTCAGGCTAGGGCTAAAAGTCTGATTGTTTTGTAATCAGTAGTGAAAAATGAGATGATCCTGTGAATTTCAGGCCTTTAGTTGTTATATTTTAAGAATTATGGCAATGTGAAGTACCAACCAGAATGACGGCTATCAATTGTAGGCCTAAACCTACCCCCATATAATGGGGGTGTAAAAGCAAAATGCATACACATATTACAGAGAACCTGTTTCCTACCTTCCTTTGGGACCTAATGGCATACACAGACTGAATATGGTGGAAATCAAAGGTGGTGCTGCTGGAACTTTTTTGGATATTGGTTGATTTGACATGTAATGACCCCATAGTGAGAGGTAGAACTTGTCTTATTCAAAACTTGAGACATCTTGGGTCTTTGGGGTTCTCTTTGTTATCGGAGTGTGTGGTGTCATCATGCCAAGATCTAGTGTTCTATAATGCCTTCAGAAAAGCTTGTAGTTGCTTAGTCTGGCACGGGATTAAAAAAGATCTTCAAATTATTTGAAATAAACCATTCTACTGTAGGCACAATCATCTGCAGCTGGCATAGATTTGAAACAATTGCCAATCTTCAGGATCGGCCACCCCCAACAAATTCAGCTCAAGAAAATGTTTGATGGAAAAAGTCAAACCTTTCTAAATTTTCATAACAGAATGTACAGGTAACTCTTGCAGCTGTTGCTGTCCAAGTGCATGTGTCAACAATCACAGAGAGATTGTACAAATTTGACCTGCATGGCAGGTGTGCCAGGAAAAAGCTTTTGCTGTCCAAAAACAACATTAGAGAAAAACTACAGTTTGCCAATTTACATATAGGCAAAGACCAGGCCTTTTGGAATAGTGTTGTCTGGACAGATGAATCAAAGTGTGCCAACTGTTACTACTGCTACTGTGGCCAAACAACTCCATGTTTGGCTACAGTAGCAGTAGACATGTTTGGCACAGATCAGAGACAGCTTTCCATCAGAAGAACTTCATACCAACTGTGAAGCATGCTAGCATAAACGCTTCTGTCTGGGGTTCCTCTTGCAGTCATTGATTCATCTGTGAATTCTGCATCATATCGAAGAATGTGTAAAGATAATAAAAGGCCAACTGTCTCAAAGTTGAAGCAGAGCAGTGTTGGCAACTGGTGGGCAATTATGCAAAACACTAATAAGGAACATATAGAAAGTGTAACGAAAATGCTAAAAACTGTTTCTTGGGAGGCACTACAAACACAGGATCATTGTAGGGAGTGTGAGAGAACAAAATAGATGAGGTAACCTCAAGATGAAATTAAGGATTTTAAATTTCAGGTCCATCCTTTATTTCACCACTTATTTTGCATTTTTAATGCTTATTCACAGTAAGGAGGAAACAGAGGAAAAACAGATGAAATGATTGCAACTAACAGAACACAATGTACCAGCGTTCTACCCACACTAAACGTGGTGAAGTGTAATAGTCATGTGAGCAAAGCCTTAAAGGTGTATATATACCGCATTTGGCAGGGAAAGAAGAAAATCTGGTTCTGTTTGGAAGGTGAGCATGCACCAACTGTTCCCGAAAAGTGTCTTACACAGCCTTTTGAGCACGGGGAAAGACACTGCCTTTGTACATGCCCAGTTGTGATCATGTTTTTTGACCCTCTCATTCAGGACAGGCACACCAGCCAAGTGCCCCTCCCTTATTTAAGTTTTTAATTCCATTTCTGGCATAACATTCAAGCTTTCACTAAAATGCATTTTGGCAAAATGATAGATCAAATTCCTCCATGGAGGGCGTTGCTACACTAATAATGGTATAGAACCCTTACACAATAGGATACTGACTTGAACTAGATGATGAAATATCAAAGCTCCTCCCCTTCCAGCAGAACTAGTTAAACCACACTTTGGAACTCGGCAACCTTAAAAGAAAGCCGTACTGTACCTAATGTATATTTCTGCGCTTGTAAAAGCAAATACTTTCATCCTGCAAACCATAATTTGTGTCAGTTCTCCAGCTTAACCCTCCTCTCCCCCCACTCCATCTGCCCCTCTGCACCTCCTCCTCCTCCACTCCTGCCCCTCGCTGGCAATTCAGCATGATCTTCTGCACACTGACTCCCTGTCAGCACTTTGGGAACGTAAACACTTTCTCCAGTTGCCAAAGCTTGCCAAGACACCTGTCCAACAAACCATATGTTCTCATCCTGGCTTAGGAGAGGGAAAGTTGTGGGAAAACACAGAGAATCGCAAAGAGGTGTGCATTTATTTCACTCCCTCCAGGACTACCCTACAAATGCAACATACACTAAAACATACCAGTAATGGCTGCCAACAGCATGCGTACTAGATGGAGCCAAGTGGAAGGGCAGCCAAAGAATGCATGCTCAGTAGTTGAGATGCACACGCTGAGTGAGGGTCACATGCTTGGCTCACATGGGAAAGCCAAAAATGTTTAAACTCAGCTCAAAAATTCCATCTGTGGCTCAAGTTCCTTGTCTGGTAAAAAAATAAAATACCTATCTGATACAGCTGCTCCATGCAGGCAGGTAAAAGAGATGCTGAGTAGTACACTGTAATGGTTTGGCTGAGCAAAAGATCAGCATAATTGTAGAGGAAAGACGTCACCGAGAGCTGGGATTTTTAAACTTTGTCATTTCAATGAGGGGTGAAAACATTATTAAAAATATCAAAGTCAGCAGGCAAGCATTGTATGCTTTCTTCAACATCAGCAGCATTCAGCTACTTTGAAAAACAGCTTGTGGGGTGGACCAGAAGCAGGACAGAACTGCTTAACAAGCAAAGGTTGGGACAGCAATTTAAAACAGATACTAAAGAAATACATAAAAACAGACTAGATTGCGATGCACCTCAGGGAGGGAAAGATGTGAACAACTTTGCTGAAATTAAAATAACTTGCATTCTGAAAAATGTTATGGCTTAGTGAGAGATCAGTATGCAGAGCTAATATATTGCATGCTTAGCCTTTGGGTGTGTTTTCTTATTTGATTTTTTAGCAGCACATAACTGGAAGTCAAGAAATGCTCATCTTTAATTTCAGCCTACTCAGATGCATATCAGACGAACACAAGAGGAAGCCTTCCATGACTCCAGTTCATCCTTATTATCTTAATCCTTTGTTAGCAACACATCATCCAAAAACCTAAAGTATCCATAAAAACAACAACAAAAAACACTCAGCAGAAAAAAAACGACTAATAGTGATACCATACTGCACATATCTCAAGACAGTGAAGCAAGTGTGCCAAGTTCTTGTTTGTGGCATTGGGCCACTCAGGGCTAGGACTCTGAAAAACAGTAAGACAGGTGCATTTTGGAATTTTGATAGAAAAATAGATAAGGAAGGCATTCACAAGAAGAGCCAAACATCATTGTTCCCTATTCATTGTATCCATTCACTACACTCACAAGCTGACGGATTCCAGATTAAAGTAACTAGATTAAAGGAACCCAGTTCATTGTCAAGAACAATACTCTGACTGCCCTCCACAACTGGTCTTCTGCATCCACTGTCTTGTATTCTGTCAACTGTCAACCCTGACAGATTTTCCACATCTTGCTCACAGTGTGAACGGGGCTTTTAATGACCAGCACTAATTAGCTGGGACATCAACTTACTACACTGTCTTTTTACCTGGAGCCACACTGCAGTGATTACACTGTTGCCATTCCCGCTGGCAGTGACGCAGTTGACGCAATGTCTTTAAAACAGATTTTATCACCACCAAATGGTCAGGTTTTGCGGTGTGAAAGAATTCAAGCAAGGCAGCTACCATTTGCTGCTAAAAATCCGTAGAGATGTCTGCATGTAGAATCACTATACTGTACTCCACATTTCCCAATAATACATACATAATTTACAGAAATGCTTGAGGGCATTTTGACTAAAATCACAAGTTCAACTTTTTACTTTTTGATTAAGAAAACAATGTAGTAGCAACTATGTCAAGAATTACAGGAAAAATATCACTAAATGAGCAAAACACAAAATTTTCTGGAAAAAAGGTTACTAAAATGTAAGGGGAAGAAATATTTTGGAGATTTGCATGACATGTACAGTCACTGTTACTGACAAAATTACGACAAACAACCACTATACTTACACCCCAACAATTTTCTAAATGACCAGGTTACCACTATAGACTTCACAAGAATCCTGTTTTTGCCGCATTTTAATTTATGCACCCATTATCTAGCCTTACATGCCTTGTATTGCACAATCCTAACTTCAACGGGCGGTTCAAACCGATGCACTTTTACTGCTTATCCCATATAGAAACAGGACTATAAAAAAGGAAGGTTGGGTGGGAACAAAACCATAATGCCAACGCACGCAAAAGTCGTAACTTGTTTGGCTCCACTCAGTTCTGGTATGCCTTTTAACTGAAATATTAAATTTGGTGTGATATGCAGTTGTTATTGGCTTCCAAGTGACTTTTTAAGCTGTGCAAAAGCAACATTTCTGAGTCATTTAATGTCACAGAAATAGTCAACACAGTCCCCCGGTGACCCAGCTAAACCCAGGTGTCCTGAATATACTATACATGTCCCTGCACTTTGTCCTTTCCTGTCATAACATCACGTATGACTAGTTTACAGTTTACCAATTGTTACAAAGAGCACCGATACACTGTTATCTTTAGCTTTCTAGCTCAAATGCATGCTCTGAGAAAAATGGTGCAGATTAGTTTCTGACACATGTAACATTCACGGCCCTGATGCCATCTCGTACAGGAACGGTGGAGTTAAAATAAGGCGTATTATCACAATATGTTTAATACGTTCACCTATTAAGAGTCACATTTAACCGTGTTAGCTTAATCGTGCATCTACTCTGGGACACGTACGGCTGCTTCATCGGATAGGCACACAATGCCGATACACTGGGGAGCAAATGTGCGGCGTCTCAAACTTTAATGCAAACCATTCTGTAGTTATTGATGGGGGGTCTCTACCCAGCGGAGCCTCTAAAGCTAGCGCCAGCTTGACCATCACACTCGCCTGTTTTTTGCTCGTTGTCCCCACATCTCCCACTTCGAAAGTAACTTACAGTCATAATAATGCCAGTTAAAAAATTACATCGACTCACAGGGCCAAACCACCCAACTATCAAGCAGCACACACGGAGCAGCTAACTAGCTACATTAGCTAGCCTAGAAACGAGCTTTATTACAGAAAAAAATGCGTAACTTTCAGAGATACTCCACTCTTGTATTTGTTAACAGTTTGGCCCCATTTTTCCTGACTATAAAGACGCTTGACAAACCTCTGTGGTTTAATTGCTAAGTAACAACGTCGACCGCGGTTCTAAACTATGTCGGCTGTCATATAAAATAGCCACTATGCTAGTTAGCTCATGCTAAGAGCGAGCGCTAGCTTTGCTACTATCATTCAACGAGCAGTGCTGAGTGGAGGCTAAAGCTAGCTAGCAGTTAGTTGCTAGCGTACAGTCGCAGGTAATTATTTGCCCATTACTTACAGTGTGAAAGCTCAGACGCGCCGACATTACAAACGCATTACGGTCATCAGTCCATGCCAAAGCTGAAGTCCACCAAACTCACCGTCTTGCAGGTTAGCATTAAACGTTGTCCATTCCCCTCAGTAGTTCGCTAACACTACAGCCAGGCCTCCCCCCCTCTCCAATCCAGATGTGTCAGACAGTTGCTGCTGCAATTTTTGCATCAACAGGAAGTGTTCTTTATGCTCTTTGCATTCATTCTATCAGTGTGTTTTACAGCAGCCCCTCCCTTGCTCATGTCAGTGTTGTATACTGAGACATAATGTTCTTAATGTACGACGTTATGGAGGACATTTACACGCGCACAATTAAATGTAAAGTAGCAATCGTTGTCCAGATTTTTTTCTTCAGCAGATAACATGGCTATAATCATTCCCTTATCTGACTACACCCACGTCCCTGCAGTATATACCGTTTAAGCTGTTTTCACTTTACACCAGGGACAGTGGGCACTAAATGTAAATGTTCTACCTATTGTTACACTTTATTTAAATGTGAGATTACAGTCCACTTGTTCTTTCCAGCTGTTTGGACCTGCCGTCCCTCCTCCCCCACACATACACTAATATTTATGCTCTATTTCAGAAAGCCTATTTAGCCTAGAGACAGGGAATTATCACCACAAGAGCTGCAATACTGAACCTTCTGAAATACTTCACTTTACCCGGGTTGCGTTCAAATACAATTTTTACAGTCATTAGTCAAGTCTGGACTCGTGAAAAGATTTCATACTCAAATTTTACTTGACTGTAGTTTTTTTTCTCTCTCCAATCATTTGCTGTGTTAATATGTTCGATAGGAATTGTATATTGTTATGAACTTAAAATGAACTGATTCATTTCTACATTCACACCACAAAGGGGCGCCAGAGACTAAACTGATGAAATTTTACATCCCAACTCTCTTTTTCATTAGAGGAACATTTAAAGGGTAGAGGTGGATCAGCATTGAAAGGAAAATATCTTATTTATCAATCAGGTGGCACACAATAAATGAAATTTCAAAATCAAAAGTAAGAGGTGAAACTGTTATTATGACTACTATTATGTGAGTAGCTCTTTGTGTGGTTGGTTGGTTTGGTTGTCTGTTCTAATTGCCTCTACATATTGTGTGCAAATGATGGAAATGTTGGAAACACTGCAGGATTTTATGGGGATTTTTTCTGTATAAGAAATAATTGTTTCCATACAGTGGTACAAAAAAACTGTTAATCACAATTCTTGCATTAAACAAAACTGCAAATGATAAGTCCATGTAGTATCTGCAACTGTGACATGAGTTAGTTTTATAGAGGTTTGTTTACTGTAGCAATGTCTTATGTTTAAGTACTGGCGCTCAGGATTTTATTTCAAGCAGGTACACTGCAACTACATATATTTTTGAGAACTTTATACATAGGTGGGATATATATATTTCATAATCTATTTATCTGTAAATGTAAGATTGCATTGAATTTTATCTTGTGACCCCACGAAAGGTTACATTTTTACCATATTGTTACCAAATTTTACTTCCACTGTTCGGTTATATTAGCTCCTTGCAAACAGTATACATATGCTGTGTTTGATTTGAGTGATAATTTCAGTGTGTCTGTTTTTCTGTTGGTAAAAGAGACAAATAAACTTCTGTTCTCTGTCTACTCTTAGGAGGACTTTATCTGTACTACTTGTAGCAGAGAGGAATGAATGTGCGCTGTGTGTGTTTCTCTTTTTTTATCGAGTGTGAATGACAGGTTGGCAGCTCAGGTGAATATCTGACCTAATCTGTGTGCAGGTGGGTGATCAACGCAGAGAAAGGAATCGCTTTGTCATTGCACGTGCTTCTTGTTAAACAAGTCACTCCTCTATTCTCAGCCGTGATTTGCCTTTTTTCCCCTCTTTTTTTTCAGGAGATTGATGCACAACTGAAGGTGCAGCCAAGGTATGGTGATTAGAGATGGTTTTGTTGATCCGCAGGAATGATCATGGTATTGATAACATTTCAAACAAACTCATAATCAAAGGGTTTCCTGTTGAAGTTGTAATCTTTTCTGAAGCAGGCCTTTGTTAGCTCAGTGTCATTTGGTTGACCAGGAATTATTCGGCGGTAAGCTAATGGGGCTGGTTTTGAGTGGTGCAGCGCCAGGGATCGTATAGGGGCTCCAGGTGGTGTGGCCTCGGGCTCTGATGTGCTGCCCCTTTTTAATCCCAGATGACATTGCAAAATCCCCAAACCCCCTGCCCCTGTATAAGACTGTATAGGAGCAGAGACCAGATGATTTGTTTAAAGAGCACATATCATGTATCACACTGAGGGAATAAGGAGCTCCACTGTTTTATGTTAAGCCTGAGACCATAGGTTATATTTAATATGAAAGATAGGTATTTATATTCTTTGTCTGAAAAGGAAAATTGTGTAATTCCGATGATATACTCTCATAAGTCTAACAAAACCTATTAATATTTCTAATTTATCTGTTTAGGATTTTGTTCTCATACGTGATCTTTTACTGTGGAATATGTAATGCTTGCATTTTTATTTCAGTATTAAAAGCTATAATTCTGCAGTCAACAAGCATCACTCCAACCACAGTCTTTTAGTTAATGTTCAATAAGTAGCCCAATTTTTAAGCTTAACTTGAATAACACATTGTTTTTCTATGTGTGCCAAGAGTCCCAGAATACCTTGGCTGTCAGTGTTGGGGAGAACAATGGTCTCCCAGTGCTCCTGTCCAGAAATAGTCTATAGCTCACTGATGGAGAACATATTTCCCAATAGCAGGTGTCTGAGTCAGTCAGTGCTTGATCCTCACCATGACTGTAAATGAAAGGGCCAGCTCGTCCAGGTGCGGGAGCACCTCTCTGGCCCTCTCAGGTTTCTCCTTAGTGAAGGAGCTTTTTTTGGGAAGAATGAACAAAAGAAATATTGACATTAAATAATGTGTAGTACTATTAAAAAGTATACGAATAATCTCCTTTGAAATCGGTAATATTTCACGCCAGGGCGATTCATTCTCTGAGACTAATTGCTTTACTGAGCGTAAATCATCAACAGCCTTTCATTAACATAAATGCTTGTGTTTTATAACATACAGGATTTATGAAAAACGTACATCCTCAGTTTAAGTCTTGAATTGGACAAACAGTAGAAACAGTAGCATCAAAATCCTCCTGTGCTTTTAGCAGTTTCACTATTAAGGCAAGCATAGTATAAGCTCATGAAATATTTATGTACCCCAATGATAGTCACTTTGACATATCTTTATTTCATTTTAAAAATCAGCTGGACTCCAACAAAAGCCATCTGAGACAAAACCTGAAAAGCTAAAAGACTTTTACCAGTAAGTACAATAATTACTTGCATTGCAAGGATAATGAGCTCTCAGATGTGTCATATATTTGCCTGAGAAATTAAGCCAATTTGTGAAAATGGTGGCCTGGGGTTGAGGGAATACAGAGTGGCTTGTAAAGATGAGTGATATCTGGCACAGCATGAAGAGAATGAGAGGTGTGCTGCCCGGTGCTTAGCTCAAATGAAAGCTCTGATTAGTGGAGCAAAGATCAAAATGACAGAGTGGCGGAGGCTTCAGCTGGGCCTTTGTTATTGATAAGTCTGTCATCTCTGCTGATATTGGAGCAGTAATGGCAGCTGATGATTAGGCCACTCCTGAGCTATTAACTACATTTCTTATCCTTTTACTGGGGCCCAAGAGAGCCTGTTTGGGAGACAAAGGCGTCCTTTATGAAGCTGGCTTCTTAAACGGCATCCACCTGACCTAAAAGGCACAACTGTTACGTCTTTCTGCCAGGCCAAAGAAGTCAGGGACGAGATACATGTCAGAGGTCGCAGTGTGCTGCTGTTTGAAATGAAGGGGTTCTGAGTGAGTAAGCTGCTGAAAGAGGGCCGCAGCAAAATTACAGAAAATTGGCTGTTTTGTCAACATTTCATCAGAAGATTTACAGAAAGCTGACCCCGACCCTTTCTCTCCCCCTCTTTCACAAGGCTAAGGAGATTGAGTGGGTCGGAATTGACTGACAAACAAATCTCTTCTTTATTTCTTTCTCGCTTTCTCTTTCCCTCTCTAGCAGTGATATTCAATATGATCTCTTTTTAATGATCCTAAGTGGTTGAAATTACATATCCTCAACACATATTGTTGAGGTGGTTTTAGTCTGATTCCAGGGGACACTAAGGGCATAAAAAGTAATTATCAAAATGTTTCAATTCTCCGGTGAAAAGAATAATATGCCATTCATTTTGTGTTATTATACCATGGTGCACATAGATCCAGTACATTCATTTTAATATTTCTGTTTGTATAATGGTACACTATGACAGTGTCAGGTAATCATCATGTGTGGCCTGGGAATGATAAGAACGGTAATATATTTAAGTTGGCTTGCAAGTGTGCACTAGATCAGTAATTTTCCAACTGGAGGTACTTGTACTTTTGCAGATGCAAGAGAGTTTGCGAGGAAACTAGTCAAATTTTGAGGAAAAAAGACAACAAAAAATGCTCATTTGAATATATAATATCTATTGGCTGTAGTAGTTAAACAGCTAAAAGCAATGGGCTGAAAATAAAATATAATCAGAAAAAAATGTAAGATTTGTGGACTAATGTGGACTTGAAATACAGAGCTACGAGTATGCAGTATATTTATTGCAGTTAGCTAAAGACAGTGGATGTAAGGTTTAATTAACCTGATGTAGCTTAACAGAAAATACTTAATATATAAAATTATGATATGATTAAAAAATAACTGCATTTAGTCAGCTATAATACATTCAGTTATTTTTAATTTTGGTCCAATAGTACTGTCGTATACTGACCAGTATAAATATCTTGGGGTGACACTGGATGAACACACGACATTTAAGGAAGCTGTTGATGTTTTAGCTCAGTCAGCTGGCAGAGCTCTGGGATCTGTACTGAACAAAGTTAAGCATTGTGGTAATCAAGGATTCCATACTTATACACAACTATACAATTCATGTGTCTGCCCGGTGTCTGACTTTGCTTCTGGTGTTTGGGGCTTCCGGGAATATACAAGTTGTAATACAGTGCATCTCAGAGCAATTCGATCATTTCTGGGAGTTCATAAATTTACTTCTGCGTTGGCCATTACTGGAGATATAGGATGGGAACCCCCAAACATCAGACATAAATGCCAAATGCTTCGACTTTGGAATAGACTGGTGAAGATGTCAAATCAGAGAATCACTAAAAAGGTCTTTAATTGGGGCATCTCCAATCTTCACCCCTGGGCAAACGAGATAAAGTCTTTATTCCATCTTAATAACTCATCATTTATTTTTCATAATAGGTTATTATGTGACATTCAGGAGATGAGGAGTAATATGTTTCTAAGGTTTAGAGAAAAATGGTCTGTTGATATTTGGTATAAACCTAAGTTACGAACTTATTGCCTTATAAATGATAGGTACAGTGTGGAACCTTATGTTAAGTATAATTTAAGTAAAAAAACAGAGATCCCTGTGTGCACAGCTACGTTCAGGAACATTACCATTAGCTTTAGAGACTGGGAGGTTTAATGCTGCTCCAGAGGAGGAAAGACTGTTTGCTGTGTAATTTAGGTAAGGTTGAGAATGAGGTTCACTTTGTGTTTTACTGTCCTGTTTATGAAGATGTAAAGGCACTTTTCAGTAAGATGTCCTCTGTTTATTTTGATTTCTTTTAGTTGGATGACCATGAAAAACTAGAGTTATGTTTTAGAAGAGGATTTTTTTTCATGGCAGAATTTATTTGCCAGACCTGTGATAAAAGGCAACATATTTTGTTTAAGGATGGAGTAACAGAATATTGTGATGTTTTGGATGTATTCTGCTGCAATGCGGGTATATTGGTGTCTTGTAAACCCATGAGGGTTGGGCACATTTTTGTGCATGACATGAAAATAAAGAAATCAATCAATCATATGATGGGGCTTGGATGCAATGCCTTCCAAAAAATAACTAAAAGTAATGGGTAAAAGGTTAAAAAGACACCTAAAAAAATGAGCTAAAACATTAAATTTGTTCCCGGGCTAATAAGATAAGATAAATGAAAACTAGCTCCATAGATAAGTGGTTAAAATAGTTAGCTTGAAGTAAAGCTTAAAAAGATATTTAAGGGTGGTTAAACATAGTTAGTGCATAATTTGAAACAGCCTAAAATTAAACAGCTGAAATAATTAGCTAAAGATAGTAAGCACAAGACTGATAAAAGTGATAAATAAGTGATTAAAGCATTCTGTCTCCACTACAATAACTGCAAATACAAGTAAACTGTATCAAATAACCATCAATAACCACTTTATTCTACTTAATATTTTAGCCATCCAGTTTAAAAACAACTTAAATTAGCATGTCTGGGACGTAACAGGTGGTGTCTATGTAGGGCTACTAGAGTTCATCCGACAGGTCTCTGGATCCACATCTGACAAAAACAGTTGGCCACCACCACACTAGACTGCATGCGGCGTTGTTTTGGGTGCAGCATTTCCATCTCCAACTCTATGCTTTGTCTCTGACCTCAGCTCAGTCTGCTCTCTGTCTTTGGTATTCCCCTACAAAGGCCAACAGGAATCCTAGGCTTGTTGATTTAGCCCCCAGTGGCCAGAGGCAAAGCATCTTTCATTAACGTCTAAAACCTCAGGAATGAGATACTGGCCTCACGATAAGATCTGGTAATGCAGTAACATGGAATTATGGAAGAAGAAAATTGCCATTTTGTATATAAGCACCTGTGATCTCCCATGAAAGCCCCCTGTTCCCCGGCTTGGGTCAGTCCCAGGAGAGGAGAGGGTCCTGGAACCCAATCTATCCTGCGGAGGAGAGATTTTCGAGCTGAAGGCCTGGAGCAATGGAAGGTGCTGCTGTCTGCGGAGGGTCAGCTCAGGGTACCGACAGTGATCCTGTGTGCTTATTCAGGGAAAATCATCTCCTACCCATGAGAGAAATGCCCCCCTGTTATGGTTTTGTTTGTGGTCAGCAAATGCTTTAAGGTCAATACGAAGCCTTTATGAGACACTCCTGAGGTATTGTCACACTGCTTACGAGTAAGTGTGGACAAATCAGAGAGCTGCTGTGAGAATATGGGACTTCTTGTTTTCTTCACTGCTCTCAGAACGGCATGTCAGCCTGGCCACTTTTTTAGAAAGATGTTTCCCTCTGTGAGCCTCAGTCGAGAGAACATGTCAGGAACAATAGAGTTATGTGGCATTCTGGCATTTCGGAGGAGTTGGATAACCTTTTACTTGAAAACTAAGGTCAAATTCAGAGTGCTGCAGGAAGCCCAGGGAGAGTGCAGGTGTTCTGCTTGCAGCAAACGACCGGAAGACGAAAAAAAAAAGCGTCTCCCTCCACCAACGCTGAGCCTCCTTCATCCAAAGCTGTTCACATGGCAGTCGCTATGATGAACTTTCCAATATCTCTGGTTTGCAATCTTGGCATGTAAAGCTCGATAGTCATTTACACATCATTGTATTAAAGAACTATCTATTGGAAGCTAAGCCAAGGATTTCCTCATTCCTGTAGGGATTTCACTGAGAAAGGTTTATCTGATTTTCCCATGCTTTCCATGTACATAACCACAACCATAACGCTGCATGGCTAGTTGTCCTAATATTAAAACAAATTGAAAAGGCTGGTAATGAGTGTTCAGGGCATGACACAACTATTGGAAAAAAAAGAGGCTGGAAGAAAGGAAGAGAAAAGTCTTATTGTGGCAGAACTGATGTGTTTTTGTCTCCTCTGGATAGTTTCTTCATCACCTCTTTAAATTTTAAAGCATTTGGCACGCAGCCTGTGGCAGGTTCTCTTGAGGAAGCAGGAAAGCAATGAGGGTCAATGGTGCCGTAAATCTTAGACTGTCCACTTTGGAATCCAACATGGACACTTGAGGTATGCATATTTTATAGAATGTTCATGTCGGTGTGTCTTGAATGTCCAAGTCAGATGCATTTTATATAAGGGAACTGTTGCTGGATGTTAACAAGTGAGCGAAAAGCTGTTTATCAGCGTTGGATGCATATTGCTGAAGGGTCTTTAGTTTGTGTTTTCCTATGATGCAAAATGGCTAACATGCTTGAAACGACCCCTAAGTCCTGCCTGTGGGTTCTGAAGGGCCTGAGGGGGGAAAGAGCTGGCAGCCATGTTTTTGCACCTCATTCCAGAGCAATGCAATAAGCGACTTTGGCTTGAACAAAAGAATGAGACCCATACTCAAAGAGAAGTCTTCTCCTTCCTTTTGTCTAGATCCAAACTGCCCATTACGAGTTCTGTTTTACTGAATACATATTATCTAGCCTTTAAAAGATTGCATTTTGTGGCCAACATAGCAGGTGTTAGTTCTGTATCATTAATAAGAGAGGCTATGGATGCCTTCAGACAAGCCTGCTTTGATTTTGATTAAAAAATCAACATTTTTATTATATATACACTACCATTAAAAGTTTGGAGTCCCTTAGAAATGTCCTTATTTTTGAAAGAAAAGCATTTTTTCAATGAAGATAACATTAAATGAATCAGAAATACAGTCTAGACATTGTTATTGTGGTAAATGACTATTCTAGCTGGAAACAGCTGATTTTTAATGGAATATCTACATAGAGGTACAGAGGAACATTTCCAGCAACCATCACTCCTGTGTTCTAATGCTACATTGTGTTAGCTAATGGTGTTGAAAGGCTAACTGATGATTAGAAAACCCTTGTGCAGTTATGCTAGCACATGAATGAAAGTGTGAGTTTTCATGGAAAACATGAAATTGTCTGGGTGACCCCAAACTTTTGAACAGGAGTGTATGCATATATAAGGACGCAATTATTTCACTTTCATGCCACGATAACTGCATTAAATGACAGGATCTATAATGGTTCAGATGTTTGATGCAAGAATGTCCAGCCCATTTGAAATGTTGATAAATGAAAACAATTACCCTCCACACCAGTCCCTGAAACTAGATTGCAGTTAAGTAGAAAGTCGGGGGGGAGGGGAGACTTTAAGCATATATAATATAAATAGTTTCTGACAACAGAGAGGGCTATAAGTTCAAGACAATATTTGGAGGCTAGAAGACTGACAGTAATTCAATTAGACAGGAATCCTCACCCGTTCTGTGGGTCAAAGTTATCCATGTTAATCAGTAGAGACCGGAGACATATAAGCTGCTGGTTTCCTGCTGGGGCTACTCTGTCTGACTGTGCACTGTTAGCAGCCTTTGCATTTAGTGTTGAAACTTCTGTTAATACAAACTTCCCATTAAAAATAGATGCCATTAATGTATTTTTTAGTTAAACCAGTAACAAAATAAAACACCAACAATCTTACTATTATTTGGGCCTGAATCAAAATATGCACAATAAAGTGAGTGCTGAATCATAAATTAAAGGCTCATTAAAGAGGGAAGAGTTTGACATGTCTTAGAGGGGAAGGGACAATAAAAAGGATAAAATTAATGAAAGTCCTGGTTTGGTGGCTCGTCGTCAAGGCTTTCTGGACACTTGAATTAACCATCATTTATATTGTTAGGATCCCCTGGGCTTTATCTGTGTGCCAGCTAGTTAGTTGACTTTTCTTCTTTATTTTTTTTAATGCATATTCAATATATTGGCATCTTTTCAGTATTTTGTAGACCTGATTTTCTCATAATAAAGACAACATAATAATATATATAGGTAAGTAAAGAACAGGATTGCAGTTCCAAAACAGTTTTATTGCACAGAAGAGTATGTCAGTGTTATGATGAGTGAATAAATCCCATTTTTTGTTATTGACAGTGGAATTCTCAGCATTTAACCTCTCTATCATTTGGTGCCAGTGGATGGCATTCACAATTTTTGACATCTACCATCTATCATGAACCAGTCCGTATTGGTAATCTCTTATTCAACACTTCCTTATGCCTCATTTAAACCTAAAACTGTTATTTGTGTTGTTGCCTCGTACCCAATTTAATACCACGTTTAAATCCTTGAGTTTCCATTGACTCCTGCTTAATTACCCGTCTAGGTTGTGGCATGTTGTGTCACGGGCTTGTTATTTTCACAGCACAAAAGAAAACTTTCCTACCAAGCCTAAGTGGTTAGCCTGATAGCGTTTGGCATTTATTTACAACGTTAAAGACCACATCTTTTCCTCTGTGCCAAGTGACAAAAGTACATTCTGAATATGTCAAGAAAGAAAGCAACAGAGTGAATATAAAGATTTCAGTGGAGTCCACAGAATGAGCTGTGACCCTCGGAGTGCCAGCACAAGAATGCAGCTGTCGACTGGACGCTTTGCACCCTGGGAGATGTCTGCAGGAAGTAAATACTTCAGCCAGGACACTGTCAGCTTGGCGAGAAGCAACTGATCTATTGTCTGGAAAAAGCATAACCCGTGTACCATTTATTAAGACAGCTCGGTTTGGAGCGGAGGTGGGTATTGGTGGTTTGATGTATGTATTAACTAAATATTTGAATGGAGTATCTGACCATGAAGATCCAAGCTATGCCAACAATTAGTTCTACCTCCCCGATCCGAGAACAGGTGGATGCTGCTGGATTCGAAAGAGCGAATACAAACACACACGCAGCGGACAAGAGCCAGAGCTGTCATCCTGACTTTCAGATGAAGTGGGGGATTAGGACGGAGGTGAAAGCATGCTGAGGACCATGGTGACAGCAGATGAAGGGAGATAGCCCAAACTCCTGTGGAATTCACAAGCATTCAGAGGCTGGGTTGAGGAGGGGGGAGTGGAGGGTTGCTACGAGCGCGCTGGAGCGTTCTCTGAAGTATTTTTGCTAAAGTAAATTTCAGCTCAAAAAGTCTATAGTAATGATTGAGTGAAATTTGCCGCAGAGAAAATGATATTTCAGGAAAGATCTGAAAGGTTAAATACGCTTTTCGGATGACAAAGTCCCACAGGGAGCGTAACAAATTGATGAGAATCTCTTCCTGTTTTGAACTGTTATGAAATCGTGTGTGTGAGACCTGAGAAACCCAGTACACCACCAGTCAAGCCACTGACAACACTGATATTAATACTGGAAACCATGTCATACAAATTACAGCTTCTGCTCAGGATATTCGCGTGTGCATGCGTGTGTGTGTCACATGTCTTTGCCATAGTGTTATGGCAGCAGGAATGTGCTTTTCAGTGTGTTTCTTCTCCTGCCGGGTTTAGCTGCGGTGGTCCTGCGGCACCAGCCATTCGTCCTTCCACAGACACGCTGACTGGGCCGGCCCAGGCTCAGGTATCTCCACTAACCTCCCCTTTGTCCTGCTCTAAAATAGACTCTTTTGTCTGCTGTTTTCTGCAGGTCATTGTGAGGAGCGCTTCTTAGTGTCAGCTTTAATTCACACTGTAACCCTAGCTGTGATGCCTCCCAACTATCCATGCTGCCTGCCTGGCATTCAGCTGCTCCTTGGAGAGCTGAGGCTGCATTACCTACCCCCCGAACCCCTCCACCCCATAACTGCACCCAAGGGACAACTTCCAAACTTTGTTGCTTAAATATTTAAATAGCCCTTTAATTGACATCCGTCAGACCTCACCTAGAGCCCGACATGAATGCTGCTCTGTGGACACGCAGGAAAACGCTGGTGTTGTGTTTTTTCAGTCATTGTCTCCCAGTGCCGTAGAGATTATGTTATCGAGTACTCAGTTTTTCTCCAGGATCATAGATTGAATTTGGCAAACCATATTTTATCTCTGCAAATTGATCGGTGGCTGCTTTGTTGCACAGCTTCTTAATTATTCCGAGGCAATTGTTTTTAAATGGTAGCGTGCAATGGAAAGTTTGCCTCTTTGCATGCAAACGGGAAGATTTAAACCTCTAAATGACTCCAAAGGGGGACAGCTCAGCAGCTTGCTTTGACAGTGTTTTTATAACCTCTGACCTTAGAATGAACTGGAGTAAAAAAAAAAAAAAAAATTGGTTAAATTAAAGAAGCCACAGTCCAAATTACAACAACAAGGCCATGTGATGGGAATTGTCGAGTAGAGAATGTAAAACAGAGTAGCAACGAAGGAAATGCACCAAAAAACAACACTGGTATTTTTCTCTTTGGAGCTTAACCTAAGATCCCAGCTGGGGAGATACAGCCCCCAGGCGCTGTCTGCCTGTCTACCCTTGAAGAGGAGAAGAAACAACAAGAGAAACGAAAAAAGAGGCTCATGTTAAAACAGCAAACATCATAACCTGATAGCAGCACTCAGCTGGGGTTCGCTTTACTTCTGCAGTCTCTGTTTTTCCTCTCTTGAGAGGGTGCAATCTATAAGGGCTTCCTCAAACTGTCTCCACGGCTAAAAATAAATCTCACATACAGTACGCCGGTGTCGTGAGTTTAAAAAGTGTTCAGGTGAAAATGTGGACATTATTCCGATATCGAAAAGACGTATGAGTAGTTGGGTTTCACAATGAGAAAAAGAAAAGCTGTGAAGAGAAATATTTTACATGAAAACCATCGTGTGAAAAAAAACGTGTTACAAAATGTCCTCCCCGAAGAAATACAGATTTAGGTGTGCAATTAAAATGCTGCTTACAAAAAAAATGAAATACTTGTGTGACACCTTTGCATCTACATACTTTATAAGCACAGTGGGAAATTTAAAAATAAAATCTTTTGTTTTGTTTTCAGGTGAATAGAAGGTGACATAAAATAACAGCTATTTACTGGAGCTTGTGTAACTCAGTTTAGTCAGTTAGGACTGCTGTTTGATTCTTAAACGTACCACGAATTTGTTCAAGAGCCTCCTACTTTCAAAAATACATTTCCTACTCACTACCAAATGGTTCCTTTTTTCATAAAGGTCACAATTATATAGTTTAATTATGACAATTTTAAGCTAACAGCTGAACATTGCACTGTCTAGGAAAGGCCACACACACACAGGAGTAAATAGTGCATTCGTTGTGAACTACTTACAGCTGTGGATTCATTTTGCAAGTATTCGTGGCAGAAGGATAATGCACACAGAACTGTCTCAAAGTAAACTGTGGTCATGTTCATTTTAATGACGTAACAGTGCAACGCTACGGCTGACTGGGGCTATGACTGTATGCAAATTACTAAGCAGAATCACCCTCATCGCTGATTTTAGTCCATTCATTGTTTTTTGATAATAAGAAAATTCCAAAATTTCATCACACTTATTCTTTAAAGTCCACCAAATCCTAGCTTTCACTTAGGGCTTGCTATGATAATGGATGTCATGGATTTTTGCAACTGGCCAACACATATTTGAAACTAAAAATGTGTACATAAATTGCTGTTATTTTTTCTTGTGCCCAATATAATTAACCGTCAGATGAAACATAACTGCAGTCATGTGCTTCAGCATTTGATTGTGCACCTAAATGTTTAAAAACAACAACAAAGACAATGAAAGATACAGCAGTTGTGACCGATATGTTAGATTTAGATGTAAATCAGATGCCAACATGTAACCACAGCAAGGTAGAGTTTCCTCCCGACAAGCGAGCGCTGAGTCTTTGAGTTGGGACCGTCTTATGGAATGGAGCGGAGGTTTGTGGGAGCTCGTCTCGGCCCAGTTCCCCTGCTCAGCTCACATTCTCCGGGTGAACCCGTGTCCTGGGGCCAGTTGGGCGGCACAGTCTCATGTCTCAAGTCCTCACAGTTCACTGGGCCCTTTAAAGTGAGCACACCCACCAGGGGCCCTCAAGACTACAAAAACTACAAACACTGGGCTGTCCGGGCTCCTATCTGAGACACACAGATGCACACTTGCATGCACACATGCACACACACACACCAACTGTTAACAGCCCATTTATCCTCGATACAATAGAGAGACAATAGCAAAGACAAAGATATTATCTGTATCGCCTGTTAGTGGCTCTGGGCTGTGATGTCACCCTGTAAGTCATATTCAATATGCCTGACTGTAGGCAATATTCATCCTCTTTTTCTGTGATTTTTTTCTACACAGAAGAGATACAGATCCTGAGATGGTTATGGGAGGGCAATGTCAACGAGTGGATCAGTTTTCAGACATGGCACACTCCGGTGAACATACGCACCAAGATCAAAGCGACCCCTTTGCCTACCGCAGAGCATCCCCAACAGATCTGACAAAGTGCCCCCATTGTGTGACCCTGACCCATTACTGATAATGGATCGCCTCCAGAACCGCTCCCTCTGAGGCCGAACTGGTCCTGCACACAGAGCTGCTGCAGGAGAGCCGCGGCATGTTGATGAACACAAACGATATGACATGTCAACTTTCATGCGGTATGACAGCCTCAAAAAGATTAGGAACAACGTGAAGTTCTTCTCTGGCGTCAGTGTCTCTCTTCGAGAATGTCTCTAACCTCACCTCAGACCTTCACAAACTCTTCTAATTATTCTCTATGTGTTTGTTAGAATACAGGAGTATATTAAACTTGAAGGGAAAAGAACAATTGCCAAGTTTTGGCAAGTTCCTTACAGTTGTTTAATATTTCTGCTGAAGCAGCAATGCACAGGATTTGGTTTCCATCAGAGCTATTTGCAAGAAAAAACCTCCACATCTGTGAACGCTCAGTGCTTTAAAGTCTTCTTTATTTCATTTAGTAACTTTACAAGGGCACAGATACCTCCAAAGCTAAATGTACCGTCCCCATGTGCTATTATGTTGTTTGTTTTCTAACCTGTCCTACTTGAAATTCAATTATGTTGCACCTGGGTTAGTCATGACATCACATAATCTCACATTACATTTCTGCCCGTATGATGTGGCTTGATATGTGAAATATTTCAGTGCTGTGTTTTGGGTATTGCTTGTGTTCTGACTGCAAATATGCACACACACCCACGCCACACTCGCACAAACATTTACACATTGTGCTCTTGTGCGCTGCCACGTCCACAGCCTCGGGCATGTTCTCAGTCCCTCCCTCCCTCATAATTACTTTAGTGATCAAGGTTAGAGCAGTAGTAAAGCACACTAACCCTTTAACCTTCCGTGAACTCTCCCATTAGTCCACCTTGGAAGCTGATGCGTGGTGTCAAACTCTGTCGCCCACAACAAGCCGGTGAATTAGTCTTGGCGTGAATCTAGGAGACAGGTCTGAAGGGCTGCCGATGCCTCCACATGAATCAGACGTCGCGGCAGAGACAGCGAGAGCGTGAGGGGGTCAAAAATGCGGTGTTATCAAACAGCCCCACCCCCCTCGCCGAACCCCCTGCCTAGGCTTACAGAAACAGGACAGACTCCCACTACGCACCCTACCATTCTGCCAGCCCCGAGGGCTCCTCCAGAAAAGCTCAGGAATTCGGAATAGGGATCCGACAAGGAGTACAGCTGGGAGGAGAATTTCTACCATCCTCCGTTTCACCCTCTTATTGTCTCGCGCTGGCATCCCAGTGCTCCCTGTCTGGCTCCGTTGTCCTCCCAGCTCAGTGTTTTGATATTGGTTTTGCTCAAGGGCAAGGGTCAGGCGGGCTGTGACATCTGAGTTTGACGGGAAATGAATTGCAAACAGTGACGACGACGAAGGTGAAAATTTAAACTTGGGGCGACTCTGACAGAAAAACAGAGCGGATGAAGAGGGCCTTTGTTATTAGCAAGTATGCTAATCGTAATGATATAACCTCTGCAGTTATTAAAAATAATCCTTCGAAGACATAAATGATTCATTTTTCTGCCTTCTTAATGTGTGGTCTAACAGCCGTCTTGATACCACTGTGTCCTTTAATGTCCAAGTGGTGACGCTGAACTTTGCCTGCCCAGAACTTCACTGGAGGCAGATGGGAGGACTAAATGATCAGTCCAGGGGGCTGCCATCTTTTTACATGCTGATCCAGTTTTTGCTGACTGCAGTACACAGACTATTATCCAGGGGGCACTATTGAACTAAGAGAGAAACGGAGTGGTGGCTGCTGAATCAGAGAGGAACACTTGAGCTGTGCAGAAACTGAACACATGGAAGCTTAAAGGCAAATAATCAAACCCTTATTGATAACTAAGATTATCTACCTTGGATACTTTCTAAGCATTTCTATTTATTCACCTGCTGAATTTAGGGTCAAAGCTGGCACAAAATAGCAGCCATCATTTCACCGACACATCAAGTAGAAACCTGGTTTTCTTTCATGCAGCACCATAAGTTTAATAAGTAAAATGATTTGGGAAGATTGTATATTTTTGGGAGGAATGCTTGAATTAACCACATTCATTTAACAATTAATTTTAATAATTTTTTGCAGCCGTTGTGAGTGTTTTTGTTTTTTAAAGTTTCATCAAGAAAAATAAAGGGCAGGTTTGTAATTGAGGATTTTTTCCCCCCACAAACAACAATTAAAAAGTACTGTAAAAATGAAACAAAAGGGCAATACTGGCCTCCGAAAACAAATCCTAATCTGCAGGCATTAAAGAAATTTGGCATTTGAGATTTCACGAATCCTTGTCGCCGTCTGATCTGAAAAAATCTGCTCAACAACAGCACGGTGACAGAATGAAAGGAGCGCTCGCAGCTGAGGCCACAGTATTGCCTTCACATAGAATTTAGCTGCTGTGATGGACAGATGAGATGGACTGGGCAGATATTAAGAGTGGGAGTAGGATATGACTGGGATGCAGATGAGGCTTGTCAGAGCGGGGAAATGGGGGAGGGGGTAGTAGCTGAAGGAGGGGAGCGAGGGAGGGTAGGGGAGGGTGGTGGGTTCATATCCAGGGAGACTGGGCGAGGAGCAGTATGCAGGTGGTGACTGGCTGGTGCTCCTCAGCTGGGCCCGCCGCCAGCTTGGCCCCTGGGTGCCCTGCTTTGAATTCAGCCCTTTGTGCTGCCCGGGTAGGTCAGACAAATTCATGTCTCATCATACACCGAGATAGCAATGATACAGGATAATGACTCAGCTGCAATTTCAACTCTGTCGCCGATGCCGTAAAGAAAAAAAATCACATCAAAACATCTTGTATCACGCGGCCCAATCAGGAAATACAGATTTTGTATTGGTGGAGGGCAAAAGAAATGAACTTATTTGCATGCTTTAAACTACTCTATCCATTTAAAACACCAGCAGCCACATTTTTTCCTTCTTTTTTATCTTGATGGACAATATTTGCGGTATATCAGCCATTTGACTTGATTCGCTACTGCTCTGCTTGGTTCATCGAATTGACAAATTTGTATTTCTTTATAAAGGCAGTAAGAGTACACTGTCTAATTGCTGGAATTGCAATTTCAGCAAAATATGCCTGCAATTGAACTGAGATTCGAATCAAACTGACAACTTAATGACTGATAAACATGCTCGAAAACCCACACAGTCATGAGCTGAATATGTAAACACGTTGTATTTCATATGTTTAGAGGGGCGAGTGCGTCAGCGGCCAGGGTGGTGGCCTACTTAGGCTGAGTCAGACGAGTGGACAGGCTCTAATGAGAAGCAGGAGCAGTGGAGTGGGAGTGGGACTGGCTCTAGGGAAGGGTCGCATGGGGTTAACTATCAAAGATGAGTGCAAACCTATCCCTGTGGAAAAGACTCTGAAGAAAACATCACCCTGCACATGCTAAGCTCCCCAAACTGGGAGTTCCTCAGCTTAATTAATCCAAGACACAAGATCCTCCCCCTCCAAACAAAATTTTCTTGCTTCACTCTACAGAGAAGTGAGCGCTAACACATTTAAACGTTGTGGTCATTTAGCTGTTCATTATATCAGCTGTTAGAAAGCCTCATCACTGAATTCATGTCAGTGTATTTTAGGATTTTCTACCAAAAAAAAAATAATACACCACTACCCCCGCAAAAGAACTAAAACATATTTGTATATTTAAATACTTACTGAAGAAATAACTGTAAGAAGGAGTAAAGCAGATATGGATAACCACAGAAGAAATATGAAAATAAATTTATTACAGGAGCTGGAAAGATTTGTGTGGGTACATCGAGAAACACCCAGCAAATTTTGGAAACCGCATTGTGATAGACAGTTAAAACCCAAAGGAAAATAAAAACAGATGTGGAAGTCTAGAATTAAGCTCGTCAGAAACTGTGGCAGCGAAGAAGTTGTCTAGACGGCTAATTTTTTACGATAAATAACTGCCTACTGTACATTAATGTAACATAGTGATAAAAAACAAAGGTTTGCCCAATTTGTCGAATCCGTAAAACTGGGCTGTACTTTCACTTTCACAAATTGCACAGTTGTCAGAATCTGCAGTAAGTGTTGTTGTTATTTAAGTTTTAAATCAATTATACTGATGTAATTCATGTTAGCTGTCAGCAGCTGTCAACATAAGCCTAAGTGTTTGTGCACCAAACTTTAGTGCATATGAGCTGCGTAAATCTTCATCCTCAAGCACATTCATCATAAATACTCAAATCTAAAGCTTGCAAAACAATCCAGTGACTCCCAAGACGTTCATTAGTACAGTAAATGTTTCAGGCTTTTTTTTTAACAGATGCAAATGTAATTTGGAGGGAGCTACTGCAGCAAATCAAACGTCGTATTTTTTTTTTAATACATATAATGAGAACTACGGATGTTCACTTGCTACACTCACAGCTACGTAGCTTAATTTGCAATTGATCCTATCTCGCTCTTGCTGCAGCTCTCTCAATGAGAACCTTTCGTCACAGCAACACATTAGTTTCCCTCCACTTGTCCAGACAAGGATTTCACTGGTAATGGCCCTGTAATGGCCTACAGGTCCTTGGGCATGGGCTGTAAAGGCTATAATATTGAACAGTCACTTCTTGACTGACAGTTTGTGTATATCTGTTGAATTCGCCATGTGACAACTGCTCAATCAGCCAAATTGAACACGCGGCCGCCAAGAATGAAACTGATGAAAGAGAAAGCGAATACTCTGCGAGAGGACGGGACACGTCAGCAGGCCAGAATCAGTTCAGCGGACAGGACTCTGTCAGCTTTCACTATCTGAAACATGCCGGCTCTCTGCTGCATTCGCCTCGGAGCAAACAAAGTTGTCTGTTCAGGCATGCAGAGTGTTTTTTTTTTTTTTGTTCACACCTCCTTTTATATAATAGACAGACAATGATATGACTCGCAAGCTTATTTGGATTTCGTGATGACTGAGAAGAATGAAATTTAAGTAATGTCCAATTTTGCTATTCAGTATAATGAAATAGAAACTCTCCCGTCATTGCAACATTGCTAAGTAGCGACAGTTTACACGACACTTTGATCTACAAATGTGACGTGCTTCTACATATCTACCTCAGATTACTTTATTGTTTTAGACCAGGGTTCCTCCTGCTGAGATCATTTACTGTTTTAGATTGTTTTAGGCTGAAGTCATGCTGAACTTCAAGCTCCCAGACATCACAAATTAATCCAGTCTGATCAGTGTGATGCCATTTGCTGGAGTATCTTTGTTGTAAATACTAAAGACGGCTGGCACCTGTCTCTTCGTATACGGTACAGCATTGGCACCCGGGCGTACTTTGCATATTTATATTTTAATTGTATTACAACCGGCATGGTCTATTAATGTTGTTCTGTTCCAATTCTTAGAGTGACACAAATATGCCATGTACCCTGTCAGCTCTGGTGTTCATACAAGGGAAATATAAATGTGGCTTGCTATTCAGTACAGTAGTAAATATAAAAACAGTCATTTGTATTGCGTCATTTATATTTTCCAGTACGGGATTCAAACACACACAATCGCAGCACTCTGAACCTCACCTCAAGACGTCAAACCAAAATGTGGCGAAGCAAAGCTCATCCATTATTTTGGGAACGGCTCACTTTGAGGATTAATGACTTTGTACCTCCCTTGAATGGCAACAAAGTGGTTTTTTATCTCCTGCATCGTCCCACACAGTTTGAACACAAACTTTGGACCAGGAGGATGGAATTCAATGTTCCCAAGGCGAGTTGACAAGAAATGTCAAGAAGAGACACACACCTTCAAAGGGAAAGCCACAGGCAAGGGTTTGTGGGTAGGTTTCTGTGCAATGGCAGCTCTTTGTCGGGGCTTGCTGCCTCCTCCTGAGCCTCCAGTTCCAAAACACCTGAAGAAGAAAATCTGGCCATTCTGTCAATCTGAAGGTAGACACCACTGCTGCTGAGTGGCTCAAAAGCCTCTCTTTGTATTGGGATCTATGAAATAATGAAACTTTTCATCACCATGTATCCTAGGACATCTCAAATCAACAAATTAAACCAAAAGCCTGACAAGATTCTAAGAGAAAGTATTAAGCTGCAGATCATGTGAGATTTGCAAGCCCAGTACACAACCACTGTAGTTACATCGGAAAAAATAAATAGACTTTGGGAAATGTTTGAGGGCACATCGTACAAGTTAAACATGAAGTGTTGAATTGATTAGAAGAACATATCTGTTCTGTCTGACATGACTGCAAACACCTCCTGTACAGACACGCTAAATTATTACTGCAAGCAGCTGGTTAGCCAGGCTTAGAATAAAGAGAAAATAATGAGGGAAGCAGCTGAAGGTAACAAAATCCACCTTTATAGTCTCTTGTCTGGCACCATCACAGTGACGACACGATTTCAGGAAGAAAGAGTCCAACACAACCACCCCCATGCAAAACCACAACTTTTTACATTTCAATTTCTGCGAAGATTAAAACAACTAGATAGACTGTTCTGATTAAGCGAGATTTATAGACGATGAAAAGAGGTTCTTTGTTGCCATGAACGGAGCCAGGCTTGCAGTTTCTTCCCGTTTCCAGTCATCAGGCTAAGATAATTGGCTGATGGTAGCCTCTTTTCACTACACATAGTGGTAAAATTAGCTCAATAAATAATATAGGGATATCTGTCACATAGTAGTCAAACATGCTCTCAGAAAGAGCCTGTGTAACACAGAAAGCTACAGTACAGGCTATATGATGAGTTTGGCAACATAAAGTATTTCATAACAGAGTTTTACTTATTTTATTTCAAGGGCCTGTTCAGTGGTTAGTGCTCAACGCCAAAGAGGTAGTCACGTCTCGCTTGTCAGCAGAGGAAGTCAACAGAGCGCTTTCACCGAGGCGGGCACAGCGAGTCTGATGACATGCATGGAGGTGGGGGTGAGGAACATGTGAACTCAGATACTGCCATGCTGTCTGGGGATAGGGCCGGTCGGTGCTCCCGAGGAAGCACGAGAACTTCTTTCAGGAATCGGGGAGCCTGTTCCGATGCACCGCCGTGAAGGTCTGACTGCACCAAGCAGGAGCTCTGGGAAACCCGAGCCCGGTGCAGAGCCACACATGCTGATCTGCACAGCGGAGAGAAGTGCACCGGCTGGGGCGAGGGCGGGGCCGAGGCAGGGATTAGGCCCCGATATTACTTCTTTTAAAAAGCATCACAGTACACGGCTGTGTTCTGCTCTGGTGGCTCCACTTAGCTGACCGACTGTAGTGTAATCAATATTTACTCATAACGGCTGCGCTGGGAGGTCACGACCTTTGGTGCTTGTGGCTGGTTCTAATCTCCAGTTAGAGCTCATAGATCCTGATTTATTGAAAAATACTCTCAATGAACAACACCATTAAAGTGATCAAGAACAAGCACCTGATAAAATGTGTAGCTTCGCTCTGTTACATTTGGTAAGTGGAAACCTGTTTTTTTCTTATTATTTGTCTGTTCAAACCATCAGCGTGTTTCCTTCAGGTGGCAGGGCCTTAAAGGTCACGCTGTCTTTATTACACTCAACATTTCATCTCTAAATCCATCTTCATTAAACACGGAGGGAGGACAATGGCCTTCCTTGAACTCTCAACACCTCACCGGGCACAACAATATTGTAAAAGTGCAAATCTCTCTCCAAAATGGCCCCACAGTTAATAATTAAGCCATGACATTTGGGGGAGACACCAAAAAAATCCATATGGTGAAATTTACTAACCTTTTGAAATGCTAGCACAGAGGAGGCTGATTTATTTGGGCCCATATAGTAAAACTGTCAAAAACACACCAAAAGGCCGAGCAGCGCACAAAGGATGATTGTCTGCTGTTAACTGGATGAGAGCAGGAGGCTAATCAATGCAGTCCACATCCAAACTCTATTAGAGGAGCTGCGTCTCAGGGGAGGATTGGACAGAAAAAAACAGGACAGACAAATGATTTTCATATGTAACGTTATGGATTATAATTGTCATCATGAACTGATAATCATGCCACAATGACAAAGGTCACGCGAGGGCAGAGCAGCACCGACCTCTGTCTTCTGAAAATAGCGATTATCGTGTCGGTCATCGAGGAGGTCAAATGCGGCCCAGCGGTCATTAGATGATCTCAGTGCAATAGCTAGTGCTGCACTCAGCAGATACTGATTTACAGTTTTAAAAACATCTCTGGGAATTACTTAAAATTGGATCTAAATTATATAAACAAACAAAAGGCATGTACTATAACAGACTTCTTTTATAACTTTCTAGTTAGAGGACAGAGGTCAAGCTTTATTTTGAGAGCAAATGTATGTCTTTAAAGTCCTCGATGGCCTCCAGAAAGCCTTTCATTGGAGTCATTAAGGTGGTATAATAAATAGGGCATACATGACAGGAAGTGTGCCAAATACAGAATTCCTAACAGTTTGGTTTAGCCCTCGCTGGCTGTTGACTTTCAGATTTACTGTCCACGCTCAGCTCCGAGTGTACACTGCGAGTGATTTATCAGCCTCATAGGTGAGTTCTGTCGAAAGCATCCAGGGCTTAAACATACAGCTCAGGGCTCACCTTGTCCTGTGCCGTATCCCACATCCCATAGGTAATGTTTGTGAGAGCTGCTGCAAACAGCAACTCTGCCCAAAGTCAGACGTGTGGGCCAAGAGAGACCGCCTCCTGTCCTACTCAAGTTCATCCACTCGAGAGAAAAGGAGTTACTGTGAATTCAAACTTTTACAAGCTCTCAGATTAAACTGATAACATTTTTCTGTTATATGCAAGCACGTCTTAGGAATAGGAGTTTTTTTTGTTGTTTTTTTAATTGACATGATTTGTAAATTGCCAGAGAAACCTGAACTGCTGTGCACACAGTCTTCCAGCTCTTGTGGTTAAAATGATTGTTGCCTTTATGTGCCTTGGTGACAGATTTAATCCTCCACTCCAGTTTGGCCAAGCACATCCATGCAACACACTAATAAACATGACATTTGCTTCGTCACTGTGGGCGTTGCTTGATTGCCAGAAGGTATCTTAAGTCAAGGAATAATTGTAAACACACAGGTATCAGTTAGATGTAATCGTAAAAATGTGGAAGTAATATCTGTCTTAATTAGCAATCACTCCTCACATGAGTAAATCTGATTGATTTATCTCGTCATTAGGCCTTTAAATAAGTACAGCAATATTACATGCGTGTGGAAATATAAACTATTGTCTGTTAGAGGAAGAGTTAAAGGTCTGCATGATGACTAATCTGCATATTACACCACTGAACAGCCTCCAGCTGATGCACTGATTATAAAAGCAAAATTCACTTTGTGGACAATTAGAATGTTTTCCTCAACTTTAATTTCTTTGAAGGCCTTCTAGCTCCTAATATTATTTTGCTGCTGAATGTTCTTAACCAGAGAGTGATCCCTAGACATCACACTGACTGGTTTTTGTTTTACAAAAGTTCACTTTAAAAAGCCCTTTGTGGCATTACCAAACACCTGTAGCTGTAGTTTGTATTCAGTGCTACGAAAATTATGAAATGTCAGCATGCTAGCAAACTTAACTATGATGGCAAACATTATTAAAACCTTACTAAATATTACTATTGCATTAGTATTTCACTCAAGCTCAAAGGTGCTGAATGCTACATTTCTGACATATCAGAATTACTTAAAGACTGGATTCTTTGTTAATATTGGAATGAATGGCAAAGTCTGTCACTAAAGGTAATTAAACAATGAGCTACATATTGACTTAGCACAGTGTTTTTAAATGTCACACATCAACCTCTGCAGTGAAACAACATTTTGCTATAATTACAGTCTTGCATAGGTACTACTACTGATTAAATACATAGATAGTGTTTGAGTCTTTCTGTTTCGTTAGTCTCCGTTGTTGGTAATACCAGTCTCTTTTGGCAACAATCAAAATAAAGTGAACATACAAATCCAACTCAGGCTGTTCTTCAAGTACAATGGAAGTAAAATAGCTGAGTTGTCCAGTAAAAGCCAAAGCTCAAGCAGAGTGACAGCTGTCATCTTGAATTGTTCGATGAGGTGAACGCTCAAAACCAGAAACATGGAATTCCATCCAATCCATCCTATATGACATGAAAATGGAATCCCTACAGCCCCCAAAAAGCTATTAATGGTGTTGTAGTCAAGACTGGCTAAACCAACACCATGTCCAGAGAAGACAAGGCCAAGGCTTTGGGAGGTTGTATTTAACATTAAATAGCTGAGTTTGTCTATCTGGAATTAAAATGACACATATCCACATCATTTTGTAAATACTAGTCGCTTACACTGTGACAGGTTAGAATTTTTTATTCAAGATATCTACAAACATTATCCTGATGACTCAAAAAGGCTGTTTGCGATATCTATAGTTTCAGTTTTGACTAGTCAGAATAATAGTCAGCAGACGTGTCATGACTAGTCTGAATTGTACTGTATGATGCTGCTCATACAAGGCTTCCCACTGGATCTGTACTCACCGGGGCATTTCAAGGCAGCTGCTGTGGCAGATAAGATTGTGAAGATTAAGAATTTCATCCAGTCTAGACTCATGGTTGATTTTAACTAGAGAGCTGCTCTGGCATGCCAGTAAAATGACTTGTCACACACACAGTCACAGTGACAGTGCAATAGTATGCTTGAAAAGCCTCTGACTTGTCGTAGCGTCTGATGCAACTATGGATACCCGCAGTGTCATTTCTCATAACGTCATTTTGACTAGTCAGAATTCCAGTTCAAGATGTCTATATGTCATTTTCAAACCTAACCTAAGATATCAAAAAAGGAAAACAGTGATACTTTAAATTGAGAGGAAACAAAGATATCTAGAATTAGAATTATGACTAGTCAGGATTAAACTATGGCACACAGTACAACAAAATGCAACTAAAATGAAAAGTTTTTCACATCACTGCCTGTGTGGAAGCTGGGGTCAGAGTGAACTGAATTAAAGATAATATAGTATAAACCAGAAAAGCATTCAGAGAGTGCAGTACTTCGCCAAGGTCAGTCGTTGTATCATTTCCGATGGCTGAAATCTTGAAAAAAATCATGACACTGTAGAATAAGGCCATTTAATATAGATGTACCCACAAAAAAAATGACCTTGCGATGAGCACAGGCGTGTGCTACGAATGTGGACCTTATGTGCAGATACCGAATTGTGTGACCTAAATAAGAACCAGGCAGCGTGAATTGATGGGACTCGGAAACATCTCACATTTTAATCAATTGTTGCTTGCATCATTTCTGACGGACAAGTCCTGATAAGTCTGCAGTGTTCGATTTGTAGTAGGATCGCAATCATGTGATAACCAGCAGGCAGCTGACATAGTGTTCACTTGTAGCCATAGTAACAGTGATGCCATGCTGCTATCTCACAATGATATAGAAATCTTTAACAAATCCGTGGATCCAGACTATAAGCCGCATCACTGCCAAAATCCAATGAATTGGTCCTTGTGTCCTTTCTGACCTTCCGTGAAAATTTCACCCAAATCCGTTTGTCTCTTTCTGAGTAATGTTGCTAACAAACAGACAAACCAACGCCAATCATCACTTAACTCCGCTGAAGCTGTGCCTCTCTGGAGGATTAATAACAAGCCTGTAATGAGAAACCTCATACACAAAGTGCCATAATTTGTTCTAGAAGAATATCACTATGTAAATCTAAAATGTTCTTTTTGACTAAGATAAACTGAACAACAGATATCTGTCCATTCTAGGTAACAAATATTAAATGGAACAGGTTGTTTAAACCACTTTAAGGCCAGAACTACACCAATGTTATGCAGTCCCACATTCAAAATGTGGAACATGCTAGCCACAAGTTGCTACATTTCTCACTTCATTTTCCGGCACATTCAATGCGATAATCTGAGATAAAACTAAAGGCCAGTACAAGACACCATTGGCATCCAAAAATGTATACGCAAAACATGTAAGAAGCACTTCCACCGGCCAGCAGATTGTCATCCGCTAACTACTAGCTAGCTATTTTTCAATATTTTTCCAATGTTGGCAGGAAATGGAACAAAAAATGGGCATAAAAATAAATGAAGTAGCTTCTGCTGTAGTAAATTACTTTGTTGGTGTATCTTGGTTTGCTGTATTTGTTTGAAGGGTAACATGAATTTGAAAACTAACTGCTTGTTTAGCCTTCTACACTGTCAAGCAGTTAGCCCAACACTAGCATTGCACTGCACTGCAAAAACTAGTGCCCTGAAACACACAGTATACACTTAGATAGCTAATATGTGTTGCTAATGGTCGCTAAATCACTTGTGTGAGAGGTGAAGAAGATTTTGAGCTTACCTTTCTTCTCTAAGCGCTGATAAAAGCTTGGTGTGGTCAAAGCCGTGTCTGTGGGTGTCTAGGCTGAGTTTGCCTACTGCTGTGTGATTTTATTTGGATGACATTTGCATATGAAGTCTTTGTGGTTTAGGTGGCAAAAATTTACTACACAAGATTTGGCTGAGGTCTGCTGCTAGACAGAACCAGTTTCTCCTCCAGTCTCCCGCCTTCACTTTCACTTAGAGCTTGTGTAAAAAAGGGCAGGGAAGCGGCTGTTAATAGTCCCAAAAAAATGCAAATTAGGCATTGAGTCAAGTTAGTGGTTGCATTTCAAAATTAGGTCAACAGCTAAATCAGACAATGCACCTATCCTATCTTGGGTACTCTTAGTGTTATATTTTTCCTGCTGGGAAATTGTGCAATGTAGAAAAGTAACACTATGTATCCTAGATGCGTCATACTGCATTATGAATCTGGCTGACTGAGTATGACAGCAAAAATAATCCAAGTTTTGTTTTGTGCATCATCATGCTATAAAAATTTATGACTGTGACACTGCTCAATTGTCACATGGAATGGCAAATTAGTAAAGTGCGCTGGCGTCTGAGGTTGGAGCGAGTGCAGCACTTTGGATTCCAACATCAAGGGAGAGGCTCCTGGAGGTTAGGAGTGCTAGCTTGTGTTAGACCTTAAGGTCATCATTCCTTCAGCTAATGCCCCTGGCATCACCTTCCTCCTTGACTTCAAACACCCTGGCTACATTCCTAGACCATGTACCAATAAGCACTAATAATGCAGAAAAATGAAAACCAAAACAGATGGGCTCCAATAGTGGTGGGGATTACTGCGCCCGATCCAGGGCTCTATCTGCACCCCTGGGCACTGAGAAGTGAATCCCCACGCCATCTTTTTCTCAGCATAGGAACAAAGGTAGGAGGTGAAAAAAAACTGTTGCAGCAATATGTTTACATGTCCCAGAAATGTCAATGGAGAAGTTCAAATGGTCATTTCTCCACAGACACGAGAGGAGGGAATATAATGGATTGCTTCTGAACCTTTCCTGGAATTGTGGCTTTCTTGTATTTTTATTTTAAGAATTTTATATATTACAAATACTCTCTCTTCTATCCAAATGTCTGCACTGCATAACTTGTGGTGTCTCGGCACAATAGTTTCCTCCTGTGGAATCAATAAAGCAACAGTAATCCATGTTGGACCTGTAGCATGCGAACAATGCCTCATACAGTGGCAGCAGCATTTTGTGCTTCTGACTGACACAACAAAGTAACGTACTGCTGTGAGGGCATGCTTGGATGTTTGGCTCTGACCCCTCACTATGGTCGAAACCGCGGTATAGTCTGTTATTTGATTATGCACAAGCCCTCGAGGCTCAAAGAATATGTGTCAGACATTGGTTAAAAGTCTCCCTTAACAATTAACCACACGCCATGGAAAATGCCCAACGAAAACACCCTAAAGCTCCCCCCTGCTCCCTCTGGGGACTCGCTGTGAACTCCTGTGAACCCTGCGAAATCATGAGAAGAAATCTAGACTGTATTGAACCCGCAAATGTCTGAGAGTCTTTGGCCTGGCAAGGCAACAATTAATTGGGCTTGGTTTGTTAAAGAAAAATGTCTCACTGGTCTGCTGTAAATGTGATGTTGAGAAATGACAATTGGGAAAGTCAATTACATGTACAGTAAATTCAAAACAATGGCCATTTGAAATAAAAGTGCTGCTTGGTTTGAATGGGCCCCTCCCTGACTGGGTGAGTGATGGGATGTGCAGCCGTGTTGTTTGCTCTCAGCTACTGTCTTAGGTCATACTATGCTTTTATGGGGCAGCTGGTCAGAATCTTGCTTTAAATTACTTCAAATAACAAACCCAGCCTCGTGTGTTTTTCATGGGCTGGGCAAGAGAAGCTGACAGTTAAGAGAGTAAATGAATCACAACCCTTCAATTGTGTCTCAGGTGGAAAATTTGAGGATTTTGGTTATCTAATGAAAATATTGTCACTAGACTCATTTCCTATGTGGTGCCAGAACGGCAGAAGAGTAAATGTGTGAACAGTGTACTGAAGGTCGACTCTTAACTCTCCGTGAGTTTGTGTGTCTCTGGCTCGGGTTTCAGGGCGACTGTTTTCATACCGAGGCCACACTTACCTCAACCTCTGACAGTCTTCTTTGACCAATTCACGTCAAAGTGCCAGCGGACAAGCAGCGACATAGATTAGGTTCACTCACTGACCGCTTGGCAAATTGGAGGTTTGAAGTGTGGAGGTAAGAAAAAGGCGGGATGAAGATGTAGAGTGTGATGGAAATAAGATGCATCCTGGACAAATTGTGGCTTTGCTTTTGCCCCAATCTGCTTCCGCTAATTTTGTGCCTGGATGGAGCAGAATAGAACTCACTTTATGAAATTAAAGGAATAATTCTGAATATTTAGAGACTATGCTTATTTGCTGTCTTACGAAGCACAAGATAAGGAGATCAGTGCCAAAGAGGACCAATGTCACAAATTAACACCAAGAAAAGCACCCAGAGAGCATGGTATTCCGTATTGTATCATTTCTGATGGCTGAAATCTTAAAAAAAATTCATGGCAGAAGTCACAGCATTATAGAATGTGGCCATTAAATATAGATGTACCCACAGATAAAATGACCTCGCGCTGAACACAGGCGTGTGTTATGCATGTGTACATTATATACCGATATCAAAATGCGTGATCTAAATATGTAGAATTGATGGGACTTGGAAACACCCTCACAATTTAATCAATTGTTCCTCATATGATTCCAGATGGATAAGTCCCGCTAAGTCCACAACGGTTAATTTTTAGTAGGTTCGCAATCATGTGATTGTCAGCAGGCAGCTGACGTAGTGTTCACTTGTAGCCATAGTAAGAGTGACGCCATGTCGCTATCTCGCAATGATACAGAAATCTGAAAAAAAATCTGTGGATCCACACTGTAAGCCGCATCACTGCCGAAATCTAATCACTTCGTCCTTGTGTCATTTCTGACCTTCCCTGAAAATTTCATCCAAATCCGTTGGTCCATTTTTGAGTAATGTTGCTAACAGACAGACAGACAGACAGACAGACAGACAGACGTACACCAATCGTCACATAGCTCCGCCGCATTCTATGGCAGAGTAATAAATATAATGCACAAAATTAAGCCGTAACACCAGTCTAATCTACCCAGCTGCAGGTTCCAGCTGCATACATACTTACCAGAATAAAAGCAGTTCCCATCTTTTTCTTTAAATCTAATGAAAGCAAAGCACTGTGCTTCTATAAATAATTTAGTATCATCTGTGAGTCATGCAACCGTCCAACTAATAAGCAGAAATACATTTTTCCGCTCTGCTGAAGTTATTTCGAACAGTATCCCGGGATCCTCAAAGCAGCATGAAACTGAGGGGAGTTTCAACTTTTGTTAGAGAAATGTCTAATAAATAGTCAGTCATAATTAAGCTTTGTTTTGTTTCTGTGTATGAAACTGTGTGGCCCAAGTTGATAATCGACCATCTTATCTTTTCCTCTTTATTGTAAGGCCCAGAATGGAAATAAGCTTGAAGTATTATTTTGCTTTAATCCTCAAGAATTTATATCAGGACCTGGTGACCACAGCTGTGTGATTAGCTGTATTCTTGTAACAAATTAATCGATGACACAGCTGTAATTACAGTAATGTAATGATGTGAGCGAGACTAAATACATAGATATTTTGCAAAAGAAGTCATGGTTTTTGAGGGTGGACTCTCCCATTTCCACCAGTGTCACAGGCAGGGCCCTCTGTCCACCTCCACACCTGAACACCTCTGTGTAAGCTCACCTGGCCTACCCTGAAAAGAGAGTTTGAACCGATTGTACTGTCTATCCTGTGCAAACACGATGTGTGCGGAGCAGCCTCATCCATGTTTACTGTAAACGGGGAGTCTTTGTCACGTCTGTTTACTCATCCTTCACGCATTAATCCACATATATATACTAGAAACCTGACGCAACCCTCTTCATTGTCCTCGTAAGCCTTGCTTATGGACACACACAGAGGTAGGCACGCACACACACGCCGACAATGTTTCCTGTTCAACTTGACATAGTTTTCTTACATCTTGTGCACGACAACTTCGCCTTAACAAGGAAACGGCTGAAAAAATCCAGAGCAACTCACCATGTCAGTTGAGCATGGTCCACTTTCCAGTCATTTGCGTATTTAGAGCACACTCGTCCAATCAGGTACGAGACTGAGGTGATGTCACTGTCTAGTGCTTCTGGGCATAGTCACTTGCTGGTATGACAAGTGAAGATAAATGGCAGTGTAACCTTGCCAACAAGTCAAACACCTGGTTGTCAGATTGAAGGCTTGATAGCAGAAATATACTGTCTCTGCGTGTGATGTCAGATATATTTCTATATTTTGACCACAATGTGCTTGTGTTCTTTTGACCTACAGATATGACGAGTTCACATTCTGCTCCTGCTAAGGGATCGCAGTTTGAGTTTATTAAACCCTGTCATGAGTCTGACATTAGGAGTACATTGAGTCACAGTGACACGGAACATCGTGAATACACTGTTTATCTGCGTGGCCACGTGACTCCTCAGACAGTGGGTGGAAGCCTGCCTGGCCACATTGAAGAGCTGTCAGAGAGATGAAGGAGCACCCAGATGGTACATCCAAGCAACCGCCCGACAAGCCCTGAGGTTATAGGTGGGGTTTGCTCTCTAGCCGTGCAGCTGTATTGGTATGTCACCTGAAGTTTTCGTCGACCTCGCCCTCATCACATATCCATGTTTATCTCCGTTCGGTTACAGACAAGACATAAACTGCACAGTTATGTCTTTCATGATTAAGGTCACGTCAAATACCTAACTAGGTCATTGAATTAAAATAATGTGATTGCAGTTCAGGTGTCTTACATGCTCTCAACAGGCGACAACCTGCACGGCGAAAAAATGAAGCCAACGCGGAGGTGCCAAAAACTGCAATTCCTGGAATGGCCACTTGTGGCTGCTCCAAAAGCGAGCCAATCCCCATAGACTTCAATGTTAAAATGCCTAACTTTACAGCAGAAATAAACATGTTTCCAGCTTGATGTTTTGTTCTCTCTAGCTATTTTTCCTGGTTATAACAATTGTGTGGGGTGAGTTTTAATAGAACCCAGCCATCTAAATTGTATTACAGGTACACATAATTTAGGGTGTGGCTGCTTTGAGTGCCAGATGGTTGCCATCGTTGGACCGTCCATGGTTCGTCTCCACCTCGTTACTCATTTTTGGATTAGCCAGGAGTCTGGAGTCGTCAGGGAATGCCAAGATTTTGATAGCTGAAGCCACAACAGTGAGCTTAAAAACCGCTGTTCAGGAACCTAAGGGTGGTGCCATGGAAGGTTTGTCTATCCTTATATACAGTCCAGTCACTGCCTCATAACAGTAATTCTAGCATATTTAACAGACCTTTATCATTTTATTTTTGCTGTGACATTCAACAATAACAGTAGGTATCATTTAACCCTCCTGCTGTCCTCATTTATGGGCACCCAAAAATATTGTTTCCTTGTCTGAAAAAAATCCAAAAGTTCAGCAAAAAAAAAAAATCCCCAAATTTCAGAAAAATTTGCAAAAACCTTTCAGGAAGACAATTCCAATAATTCCTTAAAAATTTCCCTTTAAAGTTTTATTTTTTTTAAAAATCCCCCAAATTTGGCCAGAAAATTCTTGTAAATATTTTCAAAAAAATTAGCAAAAATCTTCCAAAAAAAAATCCTAAAAATATCTGAAGGGATTACATATATATCGGTAAAACTTCTAATATTTTCTTTAAGGACATTCACATAAAAATCAACCAACTGCTGGATTATGGTTGATTTTTTTGTGAATGTTCTTAAAGAAACACTTTTAACATTTCTTTATTTCCACCAAAAGATGGTCAAAATTTTCCCCAAAATGTTGAAAATGTGGACATCAGAAGTTTCACTGTGAAAATACATAGATTTTTTCCACATTTTCAAACTTTAAAACGGGTCAGTTTTGACCCACAGGATGACACGAGGGTTAACACAGTTGTAGTTTGTCATAAACTAAAGGGCTGATGCAAGAGAAGTCAAGGAGATTACCTGAGGAGGATTTGCAAAAACAAATCTCTGTACCTAATTTTACGAGAATCCATTTAATAGCATACTGACCAATAGACTAATATGCTATAGTTTGAGTCGTGTCAGTATCTTCATGTTCTGAGTAAAGACTACATGAAAAGGGCCATTCACTGAAGCAGGTGGTATGGGACTTGAAATGTTTCCATGTGAATGGTCACTGGTGGTATTTATTTAATGTTATCAGGAGAAAGACATTGTTTATTCATCAAACCAGTCAACTTTGGTCAATTAGCAACTTTAACATTTTGAGAATGCACATATGACAATGACAACAAAAGGTTTATGGTCTGTACGAAATAAATAGCAACTTTGCTCATTTACAGCTTGGCTGAAGAAAATAAAACAAACAAAAACAAAAGGGTTAATCTTCATATTAAAAAGGTATACAGATGAGTTGTGATACTCAGGAACTCACTAATTGCTCAACAAAAAAAAATGCTCTCCTTTTTAAATAAAGCTTTTCAGTTTTAATATGTACCTTCAAGAGCCTGTTATAGTTAAATAAATAGAATGCTTTCCATTTTTAACATGCACATCCAATTTGCCTGGGGAAATTATTTACACTTCACTGATCCTACTTGTCCATCAAATTCTCCACTTTTTTCTCCTCTAAACAATTCTTTCTCATCACAAACTCTCATACATACACAAATGTACAGTCACTCTTGCAGACATGCTGCACCTATTTACTATTAACACGATATCTAAACCTATGGAAAGTGATCAAAATGCTAACGGTGAACATGGGAGTCCATGTAGTGTGACGAAGAAACAGTCCAAACACCACATCTTAACCGGGGGGGCTTACAAAAAGTTTTAGTTTACAATTGATCATGCACTGTATAAATTCACTGTGTTATTTGGTTCGAGAGTGTGTAATCAGTGGCTTCAATATCTACTGGTTTTCTTTAAGTGAACAAAGAAAAGAGTAATATCTCCTGTGACAAATAAGCAATCCTACCAAGTATTCTCTACCAATATTTAAGTCTTTTTTTTCCCCAGGAATCTTCACTGTCCTACAACAAGTGGTTTTACTATCTTTGAGTAAGCTTCCGCACATAACCAGGAGCTACTGCAAGGAGGTGTTTCTTCTGTCATGTCTGTGCTAGTGTAGAAACTCCAGGCCGTCGCGCTTCAGGTTGAGATGGGCAGTTTATTCTGTGCTGACGTCTTTTTTTTCCCCCCTCTCTCTCTCTCCCTTCTGTTCTCTTTTCATGATGCAAAATAAGAGTTCTGCATGGAGTAGAGGCGGTCGATGGGGTTCCCCACGCGGGCCTGCATGGAGTTGACTTCCGACGACGCCATGAAGCAGTCACTGAGGCTGGTTAAAGACGTGTCGCTGTCTATGTCATGGAATGCGGAATCATTACCTGCAGAGGGAGGATGTGGAAGATAGCCGTCAGGGTTCAGAAGCAGAGGCGTCATTCAAAAAATGGCAACAACACCCCACTCTGGCTAAGAAATCAATGCAATCTTGTAGTTGAGATTTATTGCAGCGTTGGGAAATTATAATTACTAATAGTCACTTTGAGAAATTGCTGTTGGGTGTCATCACAATTGTGAGAGCTGTTTTGTTAGATATCATCAAAGCTCACTTTTTGCTGCCCTCGCTGGGACAATTGTGGTCTATGAGGGAGCATGTAAACAAGGGGCATCCTCCTAAAAGATCTGGTTAATAGCAACTGTTTACGCCTTTCATAAAACCTCAACATGTTATTTCTCTGGAGGGAATAGTTAACTTTATTACACTCTGGATCTTAATGATAGTGTTGCACAAAATGGGGACAGTGTTTTGAGACATATCTTTTAATGCCTTGCCAATATTGTTCTTTTCCCCAAACCAAAGGAGAGTGATGAGACCGGGGATTTGGGTTCTTACTACCGAGAAGAACTAAATGGAGGCAAATTATAAGGAAGTTATGAACTTCAGGAAATGGTCCCTCTGGGACATGTTGAGGACATCACTCAGAAATGTGTTATTCCAGTTACATCCTGTGGACTAACACTTGATTGACTGATTTCCCCCCACTGTCCTTGTTTGCATTTTAATTCTTTCTTGTATCAAACAGAAATCAGAGGCTTGTTGTTTTCCCATTCTGATTCATTAGCTCACACAGCCCTCAATCATTGTCTTGGCCTGTAGTTTATATGAAGCTTTCCACACAGACCACATGCTTTTACCACGATTAAGAAACACCAGCAGTAACAGGGCATGTCTTCGAAGTGGATGCGGGGACTTGAAACCATATTAAACACATTTGAAAATGCAACTTCAAAACCCGGCGGCTCATGAGAACGCTTGTGTTATCTCATGTGGGAGGAGGAGCTGCTCGTTCTTCCCTGTGAGCAGCTTACATCAGGGGGCTGTGGCCTGAGCACATGTCCCACACTGGGGAGCTATGAGGTTGATCAAGGGACAGGCATGTGTGCGTTTTGTGAGCAGCAGTGGAGTTTTTCTTTACGGAGGGGGGAGGATGGTGTATGTGTGTGTGTGTGTGTGTGTGTGTGTGTGTGTGTGTGTGTGTGTGTGTGTGTGTGTGTGTTGGGGGGGGGGCTGGTGGTGGATGCTCACCATATGGGTTCATATGGTCCCCGGGCATCTGTGGGGGGGTGAGCCCCTGTTGGAACGGGTCTGTGCTGTAACCGTTCTGATCCATGGCGACCAGCTGCTGCTGCGGCGGAGCCAGGGGTGTGAAGGAGTTCATCATCCCCTCCATCCGATTAGACATCACCTCTGCAGGGCAACGAAACCAAATGATGAAAACTATTACTGAAAAACTTCAGTTCAGTAAATGCTGCTGTGCAAACTGGAGAAAGAGACAGAAGTGAACAGCAGCAAACTATTATGATTACAGAATTAAGAGCGGGGAAATATGCCTTCCTTGTAGATTTAATTTCTGTTTTGCGGAACAAAAAAAATGGATAAAAATAAATAACAGTGCTTGTGAGATCGCTCTTATAGCCTCCAAATACCTGGTTTGCCTGCTTGGCTTGGTGTCTGCTACTATTTCCATGGCAACCTACAGTAGTTCTTCCTGTGGCTTCTCCCACAATTCCCTTTACAAACACTGCTCTTGGCTAACTGACTGGTGAGAGGGACACAAAGCTCTTGCGGCTTCTTCGCCGGAGCCCATCCCTCTGCGCTTCCCTTTGCAGTGGTTTTTGCGAAATGATGTCTGCCATTCATTTTATTTGGCTTCCAAACCAAATTTCCATCTTATGTTTGAAGTCTTCGTGTTTACACAGTGACATATTTGTAATCTGTTATTCAGTGGAACTATTAAACACACATTTGATTACACTGAAACATAATTCAGAGGAGCAATGCTTGTGTTTTCTGATTCATCAGTCACCTACAAGAAAGTAAAAATACTCTGTGATGAATTAAAATAAGTGTCTGCTGTGGTTTTTTTCAGAAAAAAGTTCAACTACTTTGGAAAAAATTCGATCTGTTCGTTCTCCTTGTTTTGAAAACACCCAGGATCTATTAATACTGTGTGTTTCCCCGCCAAGCTGCTTAAGATGATGAGCCTCTATTGTGTGTGCAGGGTATGTACAGTATGGTACCTTGGCCAAGTCTTTGAGAATTCTGTTGTTCTTGTTGTTGCTGCTGTCTTCTGGCCAACTTCTTCATCTGAAACGAAGGAGTCAAAGTTGTGAGGAACTCCCAAAACTAACATGCGCTCTTTAATTTAAAAAGGATGCTCCTCGCTGTTCACCCTTGAATGAACTGCATAAAGTCTGTATCTGAGTGCACTCCATTGTCAAGTATCAAAGGTTTTCACAAGATAATAATCAGAAAAGAGGAGGGTGTAGACATTTAATGCAGGAGTGAGCTAGATTTGCAACTCCTCGCTCTTTTTTTTTTTTTGCATTTCTGAAGGAATGCAGTGATAAGTTTAACACACATAGTTGTGTTGATTTATTAGCTGGACTTTAAGATGGAACAAAGCTGGTTTTTCGGGGGACGCTACGTGTAATTCATCCTGGGTTTGCAGATCTCACCTTAGCTCTTTGGTTCTGAAACCACACCTGGACCACCCGAACGCTGAGTCCTGTCTCAGCAGCCAGCGTCTCCCTCACCTGAAGACATCCAGACAAAATACGTTCAGCATCACACAGAAAAAACAAAACACCGACTTCACAACACGCTGAAATACTTTGCCTCCTTAACGTATCTGCCACATTTGCCAACACGCACATTGCCTCTTTGATTTGCTTTGATTTCAGTGAACGTTGAATGAATGCAGTGGTCTTATTGGACCCCTTGGTTATTGCCTCTTCAAAGCCTTGGACCGGGTGCAGCGGCTGTTTCAGGGCCCGGGCTATGAGGCAGTTCTCCTATCTCAGTGTGACATTTGGTGCAGACGGACTGCGTTACACCAGCCTGCCTCAGTTAACACAGAACAGAATGCTGCTTGCCACTTCAAAGCTCAGCTCTGAGGTGGGGGAGATTTTTTTAATTTGAGAATTTTATTTGTCAAACTACTGTAGGGCTCGTGGTCGGCATCTAAATCTCCACTACCCCCAATGAAAACCAGGGAATCTAAAACACAAAAACCTCACGTTGCTGGTTATTTAAGCTCCGTCTTACCTTTCTGCAGGGTTTTGAGGACACCTCAAAGGAGGCCTTGAAGGCCCGTCTCTGCTGAGTGGTCAGAATGGTTCGTGGTCTTTTAGGCCTCCTTGGATCCTTCCCATCATCCCCCTTCCCCTGGCTTCCTATGCCTTTCTCTGGCTTGATGTCCAACTCCTCATCGTCACTTTTCTCTGCAAGAAAGAGACATTTTTTTCAATTTCATCAGCACAAGCTTGAACCGACTACACCCTTTTTAGTCTGTGACAGTCTGCTGATAAATATATTTTCATTCTTCCCTTTTCCGGGAGATTCACACACCACAAGCGCCTAATCAAAGGAGACACATGTGTTTTTGATACTTTGTTATCAATTTATTACAAAAGGAAAAGGCCACATGTACGATTAGACTTACAGAAGTCTGTGGAGAACACAGTGAAGTATGCACATTTGTCACTGAGCTGGACACTGTGTCACTGGTAATTTATTGCCCTCAGCTTTGTCTGATTTACACTAAATCAATCTCTGATAAGAACACTACATGAAAAAGGCAACACGAGTACATATGGGAAATGCATCTTCTGCGACACTGCAAGCAGATGGAAGTTTCGCTCCATTTTCAAGCTCAAAGTAATGACAGAACTGACAGTGTATGACTTGATAGACTTTCACTGTCAGCAGCAGGATATTAGAGTTTGAGGTTGTAAAAGCGGCGTCATTTTTATGCCTGTGTCCTACAATGTGTGATTATAACTAAATAAAGTAAGAAGTATGTTTGTCGGTTTTTAGAGCTAGCTTCTCGGCTAACTGTTTGCAAATACCACAAGCTAAATCCTCCATGTTTGTTACTTAAATACCTAATCCTCAAAAAAATTTGTAATGATGATAAAGAATTTTCTTGAATAGAGTATGAAAACAATGTGAAACTTGCTGGAACAGCCACATGCTAAGTTTATCTACTCTTAAAGGTGGCAATTCTGGAGAAAGACTGTTTACATGTAGCTGGTTAGCATTTTTAGCTAGCATATGTTAGATTCACTGTCCTTCTCTCTCTAACTGCCAACTTTATTTTCCCGTCATGTGCATGAGCATAAATGTGTGAACGCACACAGGACAGGGTTGTGTATAAACATTTTTTTAAAATATCAGTGCACAAATAGCATTGGCAGCTAGTGAACTTGGGAGGAGATAATCCAGATTTAATAAAAAGTGTATTGCATTACAACCACATACTCCACCTTTAATGGCAAATTAATAAATGATAATTGCTTTCATTTGCCAACAAATTATTGCCAATTATTTAAAGATCTGGGCTTCCCCTCGGTATCTCTTCTGATCTCTCACTTTTCAAACAGAGAGTACAAAGTTCTTTCTTCAAACAGTCCCTCAACTTAAATGAATTTGGCTTTTTCGCTGCTTAGCCAGAATCATAATTAGATTTTTGTTGTCTCTACATTTGTTAATACAGTTATTTGTATGATTATTATGTATGAGCACAGTCGGGTAAAGGGTCACATGTGAGTTGTGTTAGTGACTGTGCATTTACCTCCTCAATGACGTTGGCCTTAAGGATGAAAAATGACTTTCAGTGTAAGCTGAAAATAAAGTTGTATCGTGTATGTCACTTAGTTCAACAAATAGAGCGGTTTAATTCTGCAGGGAACCAAGCATTTCGTTTGCCACAGTGGCCACACAGCCATGTAAGCACAACATGAAAAATAAATGAGGGAATTTTTAAGAAAACATCAATTATCATTGTACGTGAAGCGTCTCCAAATCAGAACCAGCAGTGCTGTTAACAAACCCTAATGATTCTGGGGTCTCGCGGCTACAAGCGCAGAGGCACACACATGATGGCTCGGTGTCTCCTGTCATCTGGTTCTGATATGTATCTACATTTCTCCGCTGAAAACCTACATTTCATCTGCCACATGCCGAGGTTAACCTCTGTTCATGTCAACATTTTCTCCATCTTGAAATTTGGAGACGTGCACAAAAGACGAGCCTGCGCGATGCGCCGGGACACGAGCGAACGAGGAAGACGCGGAGCAAATATTCCCACAAGTTGACAAAAGTTGACACAGGCACAGATGTATTTGACAAATTCCCCGCTTTTGTGCATGTTTAAATGTGAGCCAGATGGTAGTGAACAGTGAGGCTTGGCGAGATGCCTCATTGTGTGTGGAGGCTATAGGCGAGGAACACTAGAGCTGATAAGAGTGGAGGCGCAGGCTTTCTGCAGAAAGGCCCCAAATCCCTCTGTCACTCACCATGATACAGTGATTTAATTCTTTCCAGCACCAGTTCCTGCCCACGCATGGAGAGCCATTAATACGGGGTGGCTTGGCTTTGTCCTGTTTCCACTTCCTACTGTATCATAAACCTACGCTCCCTGCTTGACTGAATGCTGCAGAAATGAGGCATTGAAAAGCTGCAGATGGAGCCATTTTAGAAGTTTTTACCGCCTGGGCTGCATCCAAGATCTCAGATGTCTCAGCAAAAGATCTGGCAACTAGAAATGTTTGTTTCTTTTAATATTAATAATACAAAATCAGCAGGATTTGGTGTGGGCTCGCCATGGAGGACGCTGGCTGCTGCTGTGATGGAACAGAGCAGACAGAATACAACACCTCGGTGCCATATGATGATAGCACCACGGTGCTGTTCTCACTCCGGTGTGAGAGGGTGCAGAGGGCTCACCTGAGTCTGAGTCATCCGGGCTGACGGAGCTGAGTAAGTCTTTTTCCCTCTCGTAGTCGATCTTGCAGAGCAGCTGACCCTCCTTCAGGACAAACTCGTCGCCCTTCCTCAGCTGGCGGTCGCACACGCAGCAGCAGAAGCAGTTCAGGTGGTAGACGCACTCCAGAGCCCGCATCACAAACTCCGTGGGGGCAATTTTCTCCATGCAGCCGCTGCATTTGGTCGCAAACAACCTACAGAACAAAGGGAAAAAAAAAGGGTTATTGTAGGTGTGCTCATGACAGAGGACTTAAAGAGAACACTGTGTAACGATTGTGTATTTTACTTTTATCTGGTAACTGCCTGCAGCCACAGTGGTCGCTATGCTCCATAAAAGCAGTAAAAAGTGTCACTTTAAGTGCTTTTCTTTATTTTGCCCAATAACCTTGCTTTATCTGCCCATCAAGGATTTTAGAAGTTGGCTTGTTGATCCCGTGGGCAGCCATAGAGGTGACTCCTTTGGCAGCAGCTCCTCTGTTAAAATGTCTAGGCTCGGGCCCGGCCCTGCATCCTTTCAAGTGAGCTCACTCGTGGTCACCAAAACCCCCTCGCAAATCTAAAAAAAGAGCCTGGGTCACGCTCTCGAGCACCAATCAAGCCTTTTGTTGGCACTTTAGACATTTCATATCCACAATACTCTATATGCATCAGATAATGTATCAGAGACCAGGATTCATCGCTGGCTACTGGGGCCGCCTTCCACTCCGTTCATATCTCATCTCCCTGTCTAATATCATGCCTCTACGGTGCAACACTACCTCTATCACCATTTCCTAGACAACACTTCCATCTTCTTTTATATCCTTTCAGGAAGATGTTTGCATTGTTTTATTGGCGACTGAGAGGCATTTAATTCGTCCTCTGTTGTTCAGAAGAAGCCACATTAAATGGAGCAAGAAGGCAGGGAGTGTGGTTGATCTTGTCCAGCCGTAAAGCTGGATTTATTAGCGGCCTCTTTGTTTGCCCTGGTCTGGAAGACAGCTGGCAACCGCCTATCTATTTGTGGTGAACATCTATTTCATTGTGCAAGGCAGGGAGGCAGCAAGAGGAGCAATTGACATCATCTGCTGGTTCGGGACAGGGATGAGCGATAGTGATGAATATAATGTGTAAATATGAGAGGAGTGGAAACCAAAGGATGGTTTTGTTATGCTAATGCGGTTATAGGTACTGATTGAGTACTGATATGGAGTGTGTGCGTGCATGCATGTGTATGAGCAGCTGTATGCAGGCAGGAAACAAGTGTGGTTTTTTGTGTGCTTTCTGAAATAATTGCTCATCAGGTCCGAATCAGGAGAGCTACATTTTATGCCACCTTAATTACATCTCAACAATTAAAAGGCTATTTCACCCCTTTCTAGATATTAATCCATTATAGGAAAAATTACAACCTGTATCTGCCAGCGAAAGACACTCACAGCATCTTATTTTCTTCTTTAACCGGCGCTGCAGCAGCAAAACAACAGAGATGTCAGAACTGGCACTCTCAGGGTTCATGAAATCCTTTAATCTTTCATTTATTACAATAAGTTAAGAAGATTATTATTGAACTATGGAAAAACCTCAAGGATAATCCCTTGAAAAGAAATTTTGGCATGTTTCTCAAACGGGCAGGGTTCTTGTTTAAGTGACCTGCCAACCTGGATCTGTCTTCTAAACAAACCACCGCGTTTGGTCACTGGAAAATAAAAGACAAGACTTTAAATTAAAAAAGAAAAAAAAAGGAAAAAAATGCAAAGAGAGAAATCTCACATTGACTCATTCCTGCAAATGAAAAAGTGAATATTCAGGGGCTTGTTTCTAGTTTTTAGAAGGATTAGTGTGTTACATGCTGGGATCAGGGGAAAGAGGTGATGAATCTGTCAAGACAAGTTCCCAGCTCTAACTCTAATGTTTAGCTAATGATTGCTGGCTTAGGCTCAGAAAGAGCAAAAAGTTGAGGAAATGACTTGTTAGCGCGGTTTTGATACGTCCAGGACTCCGCATTCACCTACGACCGCTCTCTCAAATCTTCTCATCTAGATGAAAACATTCTCATTCAGCCCTCTTTCCTTTCTTCTTTCTCCTCGCCGAGTCTAATCTTGTAAGCCATTATTTTTCTATTTCCCCTCTCTGTCACTTTGCATTATTTTTGCTGCTGTAATTCCTATTCGTCCCTTCTGGAATCTTCCTGTCCTGCTTTGTCCTCGGGTCTAATCCGGACTTTCTGCCTGTTTTCAGTCCCCGGTCCCCATTCTCAGCGGGGTTCAGATGGAATAGCCATGCATGACGCCCCTTCTATGGCAACCACACCTCCACAGGAAGGCAACGCCGACTTTTCGGATGGGCAGAGAAGGCCTTTGAGAAGCTGGCAGCAGAAGTAAATCCTTCTCTAAGGAACAAGGAGAATTAGCAGGGAGCAGTGGACTAGGGATTTAACCCTACCCCTCTCCTTTGAAAGGCACAGTCAGTCCCACTCCTGCGGCTAGCCACAATCAAACAGAGGAGGAGTGGGGAGGTGGCAGCGGGGAGAGGAGAACACAAACTCCCTGAATGACACAAGCAGTGGATTGTGGAGGAGCCTAATCCCACTTTAATACCTTTCCAAGTTCAGCTGCTAAAGAATGCTCTTTAAAACAACACCACTGTGTGAGCAGTGAAGGTTGACCAGGGGGAGGCACGCCATTCAACCTCCACAACATTACCTGATTAGTGGTTTGAGGACCCGGCCTCTGGGCCAGCATGCCGACAGGAGACAGAGCGGAAGATGTAAATGATGATTTTATATACAGAAAAACACATCAACAGGGGCCGGTGATAGCATTAGCCGGAAAAGAGACCACACAACTCTGTGTGAAGATCCGCGGGGATATTAAAGACATCAAAGAAGCTGTAGGTGCGACAGGAATCAGACTTAAAGTGATTTAGGTGATCATTTACCACTTTCTCCCTCTACTTGATCCCACTGACCCATCCCACTAAGACGTGTATCCACCGAAAATCCACTTTCTGGACGTTCAGCTGCTCTGGTAACACGATCCCGAGTGTTGCAAGAGGGAGAGCTAGTCTGAGTATAAAAGACACCACAAAGGAGGACCACCAGGACGACATCCCCACGTCCCGGCTCTTGCTTTTCCTCCTCCCACACCTGAGCGCACAGATCAAGTGATGAGACCCTCCTGTGTGGATCAATGGCCGCATCTCAGGCACAGAGAACTGTCAATATTTACCCAGGCCTCCCCAGAACGCGACTCATAAATGGGAAAAAAAGAGCCCATCTCAGCACATAGCTCTCCCAGAGGAATCATTAGGTTCCTGCTTTTAATCCTGTGTCCGCATACCTGTAATCCCCTGTCTGTTCTTTTTTTTTTTTTTTTTTTACACATTATCTGTGGTTGTCTCTCCATCTCTGTGACAGATTATCGCACTGTTGAGGCTTGTAATGCTGCAAGCAAATGCAAGAAAAAACTGGAACAAAAAAAAGAGAGCATTACGAGGAAGACAAAAGCCAACAAGGAGCGAGGTGTTGTTTTGTCTGATGAACACTTTAGCCGAGCAAAGTGCAGCTGAGAGACATCAGCCTCCTGCCTGCTCTTCTTCTTCTTCTTCCCCCCTTTTTCCAGGCACTTTGGAGAACTATGCACTCTCCCTTTGAACAGATTATAGGCAACTTAAAGTGTGACAACATCTTAAGCTCTCACCACATGTTGCCAATGATTTCCCTTCTGCAGACATTACATTTAATGCTTCTGCCGCAGTGATAAGCATCAGGAGGACTGGGCGGGATAAAAGAAACCCAGAAGAATAAGAGAGAAAAGGGGGGGGCACGGAGCTGCTCATGGCGCTTGATAATCATGCTACATTTAGCAACACGTGCAACAGTCTCACCTACTCCCCTTTTTGCTGCTGAACAACACTCTGAGAAATGCCATAACAATTTGGAGAAGAATAGCCGGGGCTATTATGTCACCGCATCCCTTCAAAGACAGAGGGGATGAGGATTATCCAGGCAGCAGCTGTAAGCTATTACTTTGAAGATGGGCTCTCGTGTTTGGGCAGGAAACCTGTGGCCATGCCAATCATGCCGAGGTGAGAGATGAGGCCTGGGAGGCAGGTCAGCGAAGGGCCTCCGGGCAGGACGGAGAGAAACGACTGGTTTAGCGACTACGTCTCAGATCAGTCTTTTTCTCGACAGCTGAACAGAGCTGGACAGCATATTTTGCAGGTTTCTTTCCTTTCAGAGCAGATTAGAATAGTCTGAAGTTTGGAGAGCACTCACATTCTTGCTGAGAAGTAGATAATGAGATCAATGTCACTCGAGTCACGACTAGAGTCTGCAAAGCTCACATTCTCATACAGACTGAAACCAGGATGATAGAGCAAAATGTTCAGCATTTTAGGAAACACACTTACCACCCTTTCTACTCTTATTTATGTCCAGTAAGCAGGGCTGTCAGCTAGCTTATCTTAGCAAAAAGACTAGAAATATGGATGACTGTGGACTATTTCTACTGGTAAAGTTCCCCACTCAACATTTTATACGTGATTTATTTAATAGTCTTTGTGCTGAGCTCATTTCTTAAAAACTAGGCACCTATGTGCTTTTTTCAAAGCCGATATCAATACCAATTGGAAGTAATCAAAGGTTTTAGATATTATAAATCAATATACTTTTGCAGCCAAAATGAAAATCTAAGAATTAAAAAAGTCAAAGCTTCACTGTAATATTGTTATTTGTTAATGTCTTATGTATTTTTAATTAAAAGAATTTATCCTCAGTGCAGAAAGGCTATTTCTACTCACATGTAAGCAATTAAATAATGCAATAAAGGAAATTAAATAGTGCTGTTAGGAAGACATTTCCCATCACTACAAAATGACTACAGATTTTTAGTTTTTTTAAGCCGCATTTTTACATCCATTTATTTTACTGGGAATCGGTTAAAAAATAATCAATCAGCCCATAAAGTTTTCACTTTCTTAAAATACAATTTGTGGCATTTTTGTGCCTTTGTTGCACGTGATAGTAGAGAGTAGATAGCAAATAATCTGGTCTGCAGTGATTCATTTTTCCCCCTAAACTCCTGTATTTAATAAGTAGCTCAATTATCATTAAAATGTTCAGGTGGAATCTTGTCCTGTTTGCTGTCTGGACTGACAACAAACAGCCCTGTCACAGCAGAGATCTCTAAATGGTTGAAAAGCCATTTCTCAGCTCCTCGCGAGACACGCCTTAGAATGTCAAAATTGGTTTTTAGCAACAGTATCAAGAGCTTTGGCTTTGGAGGAAAACATTTGATGCCCAGATGTTTAGCTACACGGGGATGAAACCTTTTCAACTTGGTCTCAACATTAGGAAAATGCTCCGTTACGTATGGCTCTGTAGTCCTCCACATGCTGCTAGACGCTCGATGTTGAGCACAGCAGCCTAAAAATAACCACCTGAATTCTGCTAATACAAATGCTTAATTGCTTGCAGAGGGACGGATGATAAAAGCAGCTTCCAAAAAGAGAGCTTAACACAAATCTGTATCTGCGAAAAGGAGGTTAAAACAAACTTTCAGCCTGTGCGAGTAGTAAAGTGCAAAAAAAAGTAGCAGCGATGATGCTGTCTGCATAAATGATCTCAGTAGCTGACCTTGTTTCATAGTATCAGCATTTCTCTTTGGAGCATAGATTCATGGAGAGTAATGAAGCCAAATAAAAAGTGCCATCCTTCTGCTCCCAAGGGCCAACTCCAGTCAGCTCTAAAAGCTGCTTAATCACCATCCCGTGCTTACTACATTAGCATAATAATGGCCTTTAAATTGAGGCTCTTTGTTTTTTAATTAAACTCCCAGCAGGTAAAAGTAAAACACATTAACGGGAGATGTGTACACCACTAATGGCCCAAAGGTGCCTTCTTCATCACGCAGCTCTGGCCACAGGGTTCTGCTTGTTCCCCGCGCTGAAGCGCAGCACCGGCTGCCTGCGAGCTCACAGGGGAGGAATGAGACAAGCTGATTGCACTTGGCATAGCAAAGATAATAGCAGAGACGTGTTCGACGTGTTAGAGTATGCATATGCACCTGCCCTGCATCTCAGAGGGAACGCACTTAGTAAGAGCGGCTGAACGGGGCTCTGCTAAATCTGTTAAAAACGACACTGGTTACAGTTAGTCTGGAGTCAAGTGTTTCCAGGATCATCTATCCCACATGTCTGCTATTGTGAAAATAAATACGGCCACTTTATTTCTATGGCAGCGTGAGCTCCTCTGTGCTGGAATGTGCAGCTCCTCAGACGGGTCCCCGGCCAGACGGACATCCCAGGAATATCTGTACATAACGCTGCACTGCACAGCTGCAAAAAGAAATCCTAACCCTTGAGTCGTTATTCAAATGATCTCATTCCAGGGGCTGTGTGTTTCACAGATTACTCAACACTTGAATTTAGCAGGGATGTGGTCTTCATGTGTGTCCTGTCTCACTGCAAGAGCCTAAAAATATTCTAACTGTGCCTCTATCTGTCATGATTTGGCCTAGCTTACAGAAATATTTATATTCTTCATAAAGAGGGGGGTGTAACTGAACTAGTGTGGCGCTATATGCGATATAAGGCTGCATATATATAGTCCAAACTACATGTTCATACAAAGCACTAAAAGCAACAGCGGAATGCAGAGAATTGTCTCGCAGCATTAAGCGACTCCCTCACATGTATCTACTAATGAGTCTCCAGCATGGAAATAATCCTCCCCAGCCACACAGGTAGAACAAAGCTCATGGAGTGAAAAGGACAGTGTATTGGGCAGCAGAGGAGGCTAAGTACACATCTAAATACAAGAGTAAGCAGGCGAGCACACATGATGCTGTTTGGACAGCTGGTGTTCCTGAGTATGTAAAATGAGTGCAACATCGCATTTAGGCTCAGTTTTTAGAGCCACGAACAAACAATATGGTCGCACACTCCCAGTCACAGCATCAGGGAGGAAATTATGACTGTAAGGATTTTTTTTTTCCCGTTTTGGCATTTTTCCCCACCCCCTGCTTTTTAAAAATTAGTTACCTGTTCTCCACGTAGGGTTGATCCTTAAGCAAATAAATTAAAAGACGGTGAATTACGAGGCTGGTGTGAAGCGCTTTGCTCTGCCTTTTGTCACTCGTGGAAGTGAAGCCGTTTGTAAAGGGCAGCGCTGCTGGAGATGTGAAATATTTACAACACGAGGCTAAAAACACGAGCTCCTGTTAAGATACCTACGGAATCATCTGCACCCATTTTATGTACGCGTTTAATAATTCAGTTTGTTTACCAGTTAAAAGCTAATTGGAGTAAGGTGAAGCAGAGCCTGTGATTGACGAGACAAAGCTGTGAGAGCAGAGAGAGTGACGGCTACAGTCAATGTAATGACTATCACATGTTAAAGAACTACAACATGGCGGACTGTAACCTCCCAGAGCTGCAGGATTATTTTTGAAAATCCGACGTTGACTCATGAGTGCGCTACAAGTCAAAACGATTTTGCAGCAACGAAAACAATTATGATCTCATGTCCAGTCAAACAACGCAGATTAAATCAGGAGGCCAATAAGCAGGAGAGGCTTCACCCAACTCTAAGATACTTTACTTTCTTTATTGTAGGAAATAAATGGACTCATCTCTCAGATTCAGAGCTGGAATGGTTAAAAAACAACATTTGGATTGGAGGGCTTTATAATTACTATTGACCCAGAGGTTCTGGGTCTAAGAAATAAAACAAACAGTAATATGAGGTGTTCTAAAGCACAAGTCTGCAAATATGCAAAGACAGGGTCTGGTGGAGAGCATCACGCTTTGGCTGCTTTTCTCCGCTCCTAATCTGTGGGCCTACACAATATTAAGACGGCTTTGGAGCCACTTGTGACCCAGCTGTGCACTAATGAAAAATTCCACAGCTCTGTGCAGAGGCCAATGGAGCTTGACCCCTTTCCACCCTGAACCAAGCAATGTCCATCTTGAGGAGTTTACCAGGGCTGAAAGATAGTGGATTAATAGGCAGAAAAGGAGAAAGAGAGACAATCTGGGAAAGTCGGGAAAAAAAAGAGAAAAGAAAAAGCCCTTGTGTGTTTCCCCCTTCTTCTCTTCCTCCAATCTTTAGTATATTGGTGTGAAGTAAAGTGTTTGCGCAGGTTTTAATGGGCAGAGATGATCTGGAGATCATTGTGACAGAGGACGGTTGTATGAGGGGGCTCTGTTTATTTAACAGAGATTCAGTCTAAGCCCAAAATTAGTTTGGAGGGAGAGAATGTGAGGCAACCAGGAATTAGACGTTGTTCACAAGATCCGGATCCGTGTGTTTGTGATCCTGCTGCCCCTTGATTTCTTTCACTGTGTCTAAACCAAGACAAAAGTCAGCACTATAGAAGCAGATACCAAAGGAACACCATAAAACCTGCTGCCGACTGCAGACACATGTACAGTGATAGGAACAGACATCATGGTAACTCCTCAGAAAGGTCAATAAGCAGGAAGAGTTTTTAGAAGGATGTATATGTTTTGGTCTGGTCTGTCTTTCATTATCTTCTCCTTTCTTTTTCTTGGCATTTATTTATCTCAACTTAACATAATTTAAAGAACACCCAGATCAGCCACCCACTCATCTCCTTCAGTTGCTAACATTCACAGACACACAGATACATAGCTAGAGGCAGATAACCATCTAGGAAAATAGCCAAGAAATGCAGAGGAAAACAGACCGAAAAATGCAACTCGAAGGGTGAACAGAGGGATAGGAGAAGAAATGCGGCTTGCTCTGCATTTTCCACGACAAATGTATGTCAAGATATGACCTTTACATCTATGCTCCATTTTAAAGAGGCTTAGAAACGATTATAATTACTTTAGAATAATATATAATCACAGATGGTGGCGCACCACTGTATATTACAGATCAATTGAGCGGGATCGATACCAGGCACTTCACTCATATAAACCCTTAGCTGTCAACCTAAATTCTCATCGGAACAAACGACAATAATCTGCCTCTCTCAGAGCATCGAATCATCAATGCTCTCAAATTGTCGCATAATTTAAAAAAGATGCGTCCACCATCCTTCGGGGAATAAAGCGAAATGTGCGGCGGGGTTGGTGGGTGTGGTGGAGGGGGTGGAGGGGCGCCACGGGTGAGGGAAAATGAAAAGAGAAAGCAATGAAAAATAAACATTGTTATTGAAAGACAGGATGCTTTAAGACCCGGGGGCCAGGGATTAACATTCAGATTAGCATTCAAATAATATATTTGAATTTCTGATCAGCAATCCTCTTCAAAGAGCTAAATCCCAAGATTAGCAGGTGTTATGCTAAAAAGCTGTGTTTTTTTGTCGGGAACGTAGCTACACTAGCCAAACAAATATGTCTTTGAGTGTGAAGAGCTGGCATGGATGTATGCTTGTAACCATGGCGACTGAACTGGTAGTTAGGAGCCTTGGAGAGGGGTGCAGTGTTGGAATGTTGTCAAACAGACAGAGGGGCGCACATACACCGCAGAGCAACCAAAAACCTGCTGCTTCACTAAAGACCATCAGCTACACTTTTGAGACCACCTACAAAATTCCATGGAGCTTTGGGCCAGAGGGAGAGAAAGGTCATTCTGCATCATCATCATCTTTTTTTCTTTTTTTCAAATATAGTTCTTTTATCCCCCTCTTTTCCAATGGTTTTGATTTAAGAAGAATCCCGGCCTGACTGGGGGAGTCACACATAAAAGTGATGAATTTAAAGCAGACTTTGTAGCGTCCACACAAAGATGAATAAGAAAATAGCAAGTAAGAGCACAACCCATTTTACCCAACATTCATACTTCTGACAAATGAAATGAAGTGTTTTAAAATAAACTGTGCTCAGATCTGTCAGGACACATGCGTTAGACGTGTAAAATGTCAGTTCAGTTTACTGCCAATCTATTGATATGTTTATTAAGCTGTTAGAGCTAAATTATCTGCAACAGGTGTATTATTTATTTTTTTAAGCTTTATGTTACTTTCATCTGTGCATAAAAATGGTTTGAATTTGCATATTATAACACACACACTCACAGATGCTTCACAGCCAATCCTTATATCTGATTATGTATATATATTATATATACTGGGCTGATGCAAAAGTTCTGTTACACTTGCAAAATGCAAGGCAAAATGAACACAAAGATTTTTTTGTGCAATAAGATAATTTTTATTTTCCAAATGTTTCAATATATGTGGTAATGATTAATTATTAATCAGAATGTGGCCACCCAAAAGTTTTATCTTATTGCACTAAAAAATCTTTGTGTTCATTTTTTGAATGTTTCAACAAGTGTAACAGAACTTTTGCAAAGCCTGGTTTATATATAGAGAGAGATAGAGAGAGAGAGAGAGAGAGAGAGATAGAGAGAGAACACATTTTTTAACTATTTTGTTAGCCATACAAATAAGATTTTCCATTAATTTAGCAACAAAAGTGAAAATTTGAGCTTCTCTCGTTTTTGTCACTTTGTGTTTTATTTGTATCATTTTGAGTCTCGTTTTTGTATTTTGTGTCTTGTGTTGTTTTGTGTCGTTTTTTGTCATTTTGTTTTGTGTCTATTTTTTTCTTTGTTCTTGTTTTGTTCTCATTTATGTCATTTTGTGTCTCTGTATTGATGTTTTATCATTTTGGACATTGAATAAATAATTTTGAATTAAGTTTTAGCCATTTTTGGAAGTGTTTTCTTGTAATTTTGGACAATTTAAAAATATTTTTGAATTAACGCAGCTTCAACTGCTGGAACCACGCTCCATTTGAAAAATGGGAAGACACTCTTCCTCTACTACATATACTTACTAGCAAATTTAAAGATCAAAACTTTAGATTATTATTACCTTTTAATACATCTCTTTTTTGATTACATAGCTCCAACTTGACAAGCTACAACATAAAATGATGTTGACAATTCAATTGTAGAACATAGAATTCTGTAATAATTCACATGGGCATTTTTTCTGAATCATGAGCAGGCTACTTTTAAATTTAGGACCTTTTTCATGCTTCCAGTGTAGTATTGCTAATATTTACTTCTGTAAAATGTCTGATTTTCTTTACCACTGATCAAGTCCGACGTGTTACTCACAGCGGTTAGTGGTTTCTAGTCGAACACATTCAAAGAGCGTTAGTCTTGTCATTACTCCGCCTTGCACACAAGGTACAAATAGCCCTAAAAGAACAATAAATGAATTGTCTGTGCTTGCTGCAACCTGCATTGTGTATGTGGGTGTTTGTGTGTTCGATCTTGAAAGGGAAATTTCTCTCTCCATCGTAGCAGCTAGTGTTACTGTGAAACTATTTTGTTCATGTCTTAAAGTATTCAAGCATGCATTTTGCCCCAGGAGGTCTGGCAGAAGAGTCGTCTGATGCCCTTGCCGCTCTTTCTCTCGAACTTTCCTCTGTTTTTCCCACACACCCACCCACACACACACACACACACACACAGCATTTCTCTGTCATGTGGTTGCTGGAGTGTAAAATCTCATCTCTCCAGCTGGAAGAGAACAGGTTCGACAAAATTCCCTTTTCTCCACGTGGAGCCTTTAAGGCACAGAGTGGAATGGTGAAGCATGGCACGGCACGTCTGGCCTCTCTACCAACCAACTGACAGTGTATCTGCATGGCCCCGCGGCGCATACCTCGAGTCAACTCAGTGGCCTTACCGCAGCCCTTTAGTGACTGCATTATGACCTCTAACAGAGCACTGACACGGTTTATTTTCCCCTTTGCTTTGGCTCTGGATTCAGTAAATTGACAATGTGTTGTGCCGAAGTGCACGGAAGATACGGGTGCCTCGACTTGGCCGATTCATACATATAAGGCCTGGTTAAACAGCCTGATATGAATTCTCAGGAGAGGATGATGCACAGCAGCTGTAGTTATGCGTATTTGCCTGTGAACAAGGCCGACGCGACTGGTGCCCCTGCAACTCATTGTACACCCCGATTCGGCTGATATGGATCCTTATTTGTCTTCAGACGCGATGACAATGTCTCCTGCCACAGTGACACCCGTGGTCAGCCCTCTCAGCAAGGAAAAAGGTTTGTATTCACCCACCAATTTTACACTCTCTTTAGGTCCAGGAGTGTCTTTGTGTGCCGGGGAGCAGCCCATTCTCTGTGGCTGTCTGAAAAAAGCAGCTGTTTCTATAATGCTGTGGCAGCACTTTATGTTGCAGAATGATAAATGAAGGGGAAGAGGCAGAGCTGAGGTGCAGCTGAAGCACACACACGCAGAAACAATGGCATAGGAGGGTCCATGAGCTACATGGATATGCTCTCTGCGCCCTTTTCTCTTTCAGCCTCTGCCTCTCTCTTGCTTGCATCAATCTCTCTCTCTCTCTCTTCAGGTTAGACTCCTGGAGCTCACCCATAGCCAGAGGTTATGAGAGCGTGTTGAAGAGGTGGGGGCTAAACAGACTGACACGTCCCACCATCCCCGTGCAGACCCAGGGGGAATGAGGGTCCGCGGTCCGCCGTCCCACCGGGACCTGTCGCTCCTCTGTCCTCGGGGCAGTCATCTTCCTTTCCACCACCGACCTAATGACAGAGCCCGAGGCCTCATCACTCCACCTCCGCCCCCCCGCACCCTCACCTCCCAGCTTCACACTTCTCTCTCCCCGTTGTCTTACCCAGGTGCCTGTCAGAGGGGTGTCTGCTCTGCGACTGGTGTAGCTGTCCACATAAGGGCCTCCCCCCCTCCCGCCGTGCCTCCTCCCCATGGCCTCGGGCTCAGCCTTTCATTTTGAAGTGGCGCGGGCCAGCTCTGCACCAGCCTGGGGCCCTCGGCCTGCAGCCTGCTCCATTGTTTGGCCTCAGAGAAAGACTATTATTTCAACTCAATTTACTGTGAGTAAACACTGAGTGATAAGGCCCCCTGTCCTATCCCTCACACACCACCACACACACACACACGCTTCTCTGATCCCTCCCTCCCTGACCGTGGGCTGTAATATACGCCGCCAACAAATCACTGCTCTCAGCCCATTGCTATCACTGGGCTTTAGAATGGAGCTTACTAATTCACTTTCCAACACAGATCAGAGGACAGGCCTCATGTGTTTCAGAATATGGCTCCACCACTGAGCGGCATTTAAAAGGGCTTGTGGCCCTATGGTGGACCGTTATAAATTTCGAGCAACAGCATTTTCACATCCCTAAGATACTATTCACATGCTAAAACCTGTGCTAATCAGATGTAAATATGCAAAGATATCAACTGTGAAAACAGTGCTGCGACAGTTTATTAAAGGGGGAATTTTAATCATTTTCGGCATCAGTAATATCAAAGACGAAGCCATATGATGAATGGCTCATCTGCTCAGATAGATCAGTGGAGCTCAGAATAATCATGACGGTAGCTTTTTGTGTTTCCAAGACAATGGACACAGAGTGACTCACAGCTGCAGGAATGAGACGCCGTGGCCAAGTCTCCAATGTTAGGACTACATGGCAGCCAAAAGCAGAGGATGCGACTGAAAGTAGAATTCCACACACATACATGTGATTGTGAGTTTTCATTCTGCTGTGCCTCTGTTGCTTCTTTGGAAAAAAAAGAAAGCCTTACAAAGAGCCCTGTTTGTTCTGTTTTTCATTGTCTCACCAACAGAAAAGGCCCTCGTCCCTTTCGGTGTGAGGCGCTGTACTATGTCTTAATTATACGGAATAATCAGCCAGCTTTAAATAGCAGTCGTTTGCTCTGTCTCCAACCTTATGTGGCTAATATAATTATTTGGGAGCCTCCTTTATCTTAGGCAGAAAGAGGCTGACACAGTAGCAGAAACTAATGTGATAAAAGCTTAGCATATCACGGCTTGATTCAAGGATTTTAAAGGTAAGTGTTTATGACAAGGTAATAATGCCTCATGGCAAAAGGCTGGACTGTAAATTGGTTAGTTAGGCCATGATGGATGAGGGGGGAGCCTAACCTTATTTCCAATAGAGCCTCTTGATTTCTAGAGCTGAGGATAATGAATTTGATTTAATTAGACCATCCCTCATCTAATTAAGAGTGGGAGAAATCTGACCCTGTGTGTAGTCTTAAAACAGGCTCTACTTTGAACCATATGGACATATCTGAACAAAGGCAGCGAGTTAAACGTTCTGAACGAAAGGGATGCTGCTATAAAGAGTCATCACATTAGCCGTGATTCCTATTCATCTAACCCACGCTTCATGAAATAAGTAAACTTAATCACTTAAAAAAAAGAAGATTATTGTGTCAAATAAAAACAAACTACCTTCCCATTAAGAACGGATTTGAGAAGATGGGACGAGGGATCAGACAGCAGCTATAAAGGTCCAATTAAAGTAGTGATTCATCATCAGATTATTAATGAAGCATGTGAGGGTCCTCTGCAGTATTGGTAATGGGCTGGTTGGCCTATCTCCCCCTAAACCCTCTGGGTAGACCTGCTCCTTACACTGCCAAGGTAATCTCTTTAAAGGCCAAGGAGATCCAGCCCACCAGGCCCCCAAAGGCACCCTTACGCCGCTCCCACCGCCTGCTACACTCTGCGCTTCACCTCGCAGCCTTGACAACTCTCATTATGGCTCCAACTTTTCTAGGCTTCACCTCGGAGAAACAAACTCTCTCAACTTGATCATTCTGACAGCCCCGGGTGTTGTATTTGTCATCCTCCGACTAACTGGAAGTGCTTGCGAGAGTCGGGGATCTGAGGAGAAATGATGTAAAGTCTGCCTTGTCCAGAGCCGGATATCCAAAGCCAGCTCTGATTTGCTTCAAGCTCTGATGATGTCCGCGGGTGTGGGCGGCGAAAATATCTCAAATCAGCCATTATTATTCCTGTATATGCTGTAAAGCCTTATAATACTTATCATTGGCAGTCCATCTCACGCTACACAACACCATAGATGCTTAGGTAGCCAACACACTGCAGATCCAATTACCTGTAATACACACTTCAGTTTATCTCACTCCCAGTCATTATCTAAATTGCCGACATATTATTAGGGTACCTGCTTGAGAAGTGTGTGTTTCTCTTTTGTCTCCTAATAGGGCCCAAAGGGAGTGTTGTTTTGTACGTAACCCTCTCTAGGCTCTAAAGGAATGGGCTTTATAACCGTTTTCCAAAACAGAGGCATGCGGGAAGCACAGAACACTTCACCATTATGTACCAAACACAAACGTATCTGTCATGACATGATGAGTGGTAGAATCAGGAGATTAATTATGTGATTGTAGGGAAAGGAGCCGGCCCTCAGTCGGAGTGGTCCCTCATTACATTACCTCATTCTCCAGAGGAACCTAATTGACTTCATAGGCATGCGGCTCCTCCACAGAAGATCTGCACTGATTGAGAAGTGTGACAACTATTAACATTTGATAATGCATGGCCTCTCGATCAAACCACTGAGGGTAAAATCAGTCTTTTGTGATGATCTCGGAGCCTGTTTCACACTGAAATTGATCAGAAGGTGATGTGAATTCTGGACATAAATGGCATTTGTTTTCTAAATTTCATTTCACGGTACCACTTAATGTTAAAGGTTTTCTTTCTGGACTGTTTTCCAGTGAAACTCAGAGTTAAGTGAACTCAGAAAAAGCAAATTCCTCAAAAAACCATGGATAATCATGGTGCATTTCACTTGAAATGAAACCGCTTTTAAAAGCAATCTCATTGTGTGCGAGGGCATTTCTGTTGACGCCAACATTCCTCTTAAGATCATAGATATTAATAAAATTACACTCTCTAAACAGAGAACCTCAAACTGCAATAATACCGGAGTAGACTACAGTAGACAATTGTGTGATTGCATCTACAGTTCTATCTTTGCTTAACAGTCACTGAGCTTTCCCCCCCCCCACTAGGTTGGCACTTATTTAATGAGCAGACCAGCACAGAAGCTGTCACGAGCCCACAAAGGGAGAACTGAAGGCCAATCGTGCCTCGCATCATTCAAATCATGTCCATGCAAGTGAGATGTACTCCTGACACTGGCCGCTCCTCGGAGAGCCATATATGCAATTGCAGAATAGCTGCGGCTGAAAATGTCTCATCCATAGGGACGCTCACAAGCAATAACACCGTATATGAGAGACAGACAGCTAGATTGAATAGAGAGACAGCTAGACAGGCAGAGATCAAGTCCAATCCTGCTCCCGTCATCTGGCTGCATGTTCACAGGTCAGGCTTAGTTAATCTAATTCTTGGGCTTTCCCACAAAAGCCAAGTGCCACTCAGGAGAAGTGGCAGGGAGAGAGGGAGAGAGAAAGAGAGGGGCTGGGAAGTGGATGTGGAGAGGGCTGGTGGCGGCGGCGGCGGTGGTGGGCTTGAATAATTATGAATCAGGGAGCTTAACCTTCTGGGGAGTTAATTTGAAGAGCACTGGGGATAGGGGAGTGGGACTCTTTATTTCCCTGGGGTGCCCCTAATGCCATTGTGAGGGAATGGAGAGATCAGGACACGCAGCAATATCGTGTCTGTTAGCCACCATATGACGAGCTGACCCCAGAGCCGCGCTCACAATCACACCTGCCGTCATCAGGGCTAATTTGTTAAACATATCAATAGCGCTCTGCTGGCCTTTTCTCTGCCACGTCGGACCATTGATTCAGCCGCAGCGCTGAGTGACAACAGCCGACCCCTTGACTTCTCTCCCTCCACCAACAGACACATTAAATCACTTTCTATCTCTGGGCTGTACTTCTTCTTTTTTTGTTTCAAAAACTGTACAAGAATAAAGTTGTATGATTTAAGCACAAATAAACAAATCAGTTTCATATCTGTTGGCGCTTCAATTACAGTTTTGTAACAACCTGCAAATATTACCTATGTTTACGTCCATAACTGGATTTTTGCCTCCACCAGCAAAGCAGGGAGAGACACAAACTGAGGCATGAGGGAAGACAAAGAGGGGCTAGAGACACAAACGGAGGGTTAGATAAATCACAGCATGAAGAAATGATACTTTGCAGCCCTTGGCTCTGCGACGACTGTGAGCTGGAATTCTTTTATTTGGAGTGGGGGCCTCTGTCCCAAGCTCTCACCGGGAGAGTCTCCTGTCATGTTTGCAAGCATGGAGGTTGAGAGATTGGCTGGCTAGCTGGCAGAAAGACCCTGTTGTGTGGCTGTGGCAGCGGCAGCAGCAGCCTATGGCAGCACAAACCTCGACATCTGGATCCTGTTTGCTGGGAGCACACTCAGACATGCCTGACTCTGCCAAGGGGAATCTCAGCCCTTTGATTTCTACTCCCATGGCCCGGTCTAATTGTCATTCCTCATTATTTAGTCAAAGGTGGAGGATGAATCATAAACTATTACGGAGAAATGACATTTTCTACTCAGAGAGAAATCCTCCTCTGCCTCGCTCCCCGTCTCATCTCAGCTGATAAGGACTATGAATTTTATACATGGCTGGAGTACAAACATCTCTCATGTGTGCTCATGTCGTTAGGATCTGGCCAAGAGGGTCTGTGCTCTTCTGAAACCATGAGTGATGCAAGAGGGGAAAAGTTGCAGGAGATTTGATGACAATGCTCAGTTAGAAGAGGGGATCTTTGCTGTCAGGAGCTTCTATACAAAAAACAAAACAAACTGGGCTTTAACAGCAGCAATTGCAGGGATTCCTGCTAATAAAAGCAACGTGTTTACAGATGCATAAAAAGTACACGTGTTAATACTACAAACAGCTTTCTCCACATCATTCCACAGTTCATTATCAGAAATGATAATAAATAGAGATAGAAGCATGTGGGATACTTTCATGCTGTCTGTAAATAATTCTCTTAACAAGAAAGACTTCACCCATCCTACAATTTCAGACTCAAATAAAATAAGTTCTGCTGCTCAGGGTAATCAGCTGATCGATTGAAAAGTAATCAAGACGTCACATGTAAGCGAAAATAACAGTTTGGTAATTTAAAAAAAACTGTTTTTAATCTGCGTTTTTTCTTAAGATGTTATTATTTGACAGCAGATCAAGGTAGAAATGCCATGATCTAACAAATAACATAATTTGTGGTTGCTTTCATCTCAGCAACAGCCGAGTGGAGCTGATAACCTGGCCGGTAACGACAGCTATGTGTCTGTGCACACCGCCGAGCCAAGTGTGAACAGGTTTTGTTGATCTAAAGTAGATCATAAAGGCGGAGCTACACTGCCTTTGATATTTCCTCTGTTTGTTTTGGAAACTCAGTAATGCGTGAATATGTCCCGTGACTGGAAGATGTGCCCTGTTCATTACCTCTGAAGTGGAATGTGTGTTCTGCTTCGTCTGACACATGACAGCGTCTGTCTGTCATTCTGTCACTCAAAGGCTACGAACAGCCGCGTTGACAGATTTTTCAAATCTTTTCAAGAGCATTTTTAAGGATAATTTTATTTCTGATTTGAAAAGGACAAGTAGTTGTGTAACGGGGTGAAGTGCATTAAAGCTCTCCTGTATCACTGCTTTCTCAGCCATGACCAAGTTTCAGTGCAGTGCGCTACTTACTGTACATTTGCAGGAATTCTGAATGAGAAAGATGTTTATCAGCCCCTTCTCTCTTACACTGCTTTGAGTCTTCTTTTTATAGTGGCCATCATTCACTCACCAGCAGCTAGATGAGCCATTTTTCCTACTGAATGTTTAGCCTACTATCAGATTAAACAGTCTCTGATTTCAGCGCTAATTGTGCACGTCCACTTAAGAAGCTGACAGCCCGGCGAATGAGGAGGCTTGCAGGCCTCTGCAGCACGACACTCATCCATCACAGCCTAACCGATTGCATCCCTCTGAAGGCTCAACACGCTAACACCATTAGCTCTACTGCTGGGCATCTAACTAGCACATCACTCACACAGCTACATGCTAACAGCATTACGGCTAATGCTGCCCCTCTAACTAACACATCCGTCACAGAGCTAGAAATCCTACGGCTCTACAGAAACACGTGGAACCACACTGTCTCTCCAAGACAATCACCCACATTATTTTGCCTCTGTTACTTTTGTTGCTCTGTGGCTAATACCCTCATTTGTCTCTGAAGATGCTGAATGCCACTGAAAGAAAGCTGTTTTGATTCTGTTTTCTTCTGCCCACAACAGATCTGGGCATACAGTTGAATACGCAAGACACTGTGAAGGGAGCCATTCAAATTCGATTATGATTTCATATTTCACAAAGACAGTACACCACGAGGATGATTTTTAATTAGAACCAGAATCAGTAAAAAGAATGGGGCATGGAGACAATAAAATGAGGAATGCATTCATCCATGGGATGATTCTTATTTAAGATCTGTGCCAATGTGCTAACAGCATTAATGAAGTTATAAAGAATTATGAGGGGAAATCAAATTTGCCTCGCCACTTGAGCGCCACTAAAATGCCAAACAATAAACTACCAGATTGCAAATTAGATCAGTAAAAATATCAAACACATTGCGGTGCAGGAAAATCCATAATTGCATTTAGTGCCTGGCCTCTCCTGGGGGAAGAGACACTAAAGATCATCAGCAGGCTACACGGGAGCTGCTATTGACAGAGCGGTAAAAATCGACAGGCTAACTAAATAAACACTCCAGGCTCCATTAAATATTCAACGGCTGAGATTTGACAGTCTAGCGTGCCTGCCTCTCCCCATCGCCTCCATTGGCTTCTCTTCTGCAGCACATCTTCCTCCCTGTCTCCCCTCCTTCTGCACACCTCCCCCCTCCTCTCTCCCCCCTCCTCTCCACTGTGACTCCTGACAGCAATAAATGATGCGGTGCCTGAGGGCGCTGCTCCAGTGGGAGACCTGGGAGGATAGAGCAGGAGAGCAAAAGAAATAAAGGGGAGACAGCCTATGACCAATGGCCATTAACCAAGGACTGAGACAGGGCCCTATGACATCGGCTCACACCCCACCCCCTCAACACACTCTCATTCTCTCAGGCACACTCGCACATGCACATGCACTGCTACAAACCTGATACACCGCAGCCTTCTTCCCTTCATTTTGTTGTTTATATTTTAATACCACAAAGCCAGCTGAGCCAGGGAGCTCTATGTATACAGAACAGCTGAAAGGTGGTTACCTCCTTCATGCTGCTAACTTAATCATAATCAAACAGTTTATCCTGTGTGTTTGAAACAAAACTGGCACCTAAAAGGAGGTGAAAAACTCATCCAATCACACGCCATCCAAACTCTCGCAGCCTCCTGACAAGATCATATGCATTCATCTGCTGTGGCGAGCCGAGCGAGGTTATGCAAATGAGAGATGACAGTGTTATTGTGTGAGGAATATCAATGGAGTAATTACTGTTCCATGTCGGGCTATTGGCCCACCGCTGCCGCGCCCAGCCAGCGCGCTTCATTTCTCAGCCGCCCTCTCTGGGGAGAGATGAGCGGCGTGCTCTGGAGAGCAGAGCTAATAATGGCAGCTCGGATACAGGCAGGGCTTAGACGAGCCCCGGGGTCCTGAGCCGCAGACTGCTAAACGTTGCAGGGGTCTCAGGAGAGCCCCCCAGCGAAGATGAAATGATTAAAAAACCACCCAGCCTGACTGACAAGCTGACCAACCACCTATAACTCCTCGTGCGGTGGGTCAAACCATCACTACTCGCTTCAATCATAGCAGCAGGTGACCTTTCAGGACATTAGCTGACTGCCTGACAATGATTCTTAGTAGAGAGTTTTAGAGAAAAAAGAGGGGGAAAAAAGCAATATTGGCAGAGGAGAGCAAATGTTCCAGGTAGGTAACCAGCAGAAATGTGTTCTACACATTGGAGCACAACAAGTTTTAGCAAATGAATCACAAGGATTGAAGGGATTTGTACATCAAAAAAAGTCATCGAGATAGGTAAATATAAATTTATCCTGTAAGTACTTTGCTTCACTGACAGTGTCTAAGATCATAATCATCTGGTCTGGCTTCTTCTTTAGTGTCTTGGCAGCCGTCCAATGAGCAAGCTCCTCTGGCATGTAAAGTGTCATCAAATTTAAAGCTCAAATTTGCTAGGGTGTTAAACAAAGCGCCCTCCTCAGTGTGCGAGAGCAGCGACTGCCTGTAACATGTCAACTTTATCATCTTTTACATGTGAGGGATTGTCTAATAAATAAAAATGCTAAGAGGCCACAAGTTCACCTGATGGAGAGAAGGCAACGCGGAGAGAAACTTCAAAGTGTGAAGGCTGGTACAGACCCTGAAGCTGTGAATTAACATACCGAGCAGGAGGAATGTTTCTCCCACACACCTTAGGTGAAGCAGCAACCTAATCACTTTTTCTCTTCTGGAAAAAGACGAAGAAATCTCCAGTTCTGTGAGTGTGTGTTTGCTCATTATTCAGGTGAAGAAAAAAAAGATTGTGAACATGAACACTGGATTCCTTCTGCATTCACAGCAGATGAAGCTACGAAAGGTTCAGATTTTGCATTTTACAAAGGAAACTAACGTACAATTCTGGGACTGTACAAAAATGACTGTGTCTTATTTTCAGGATGTTTTTTGGGGAAGCAGATGTTTATTTTATTCCCTTGCTGCACATGACTGCAAATTATTCTTCCATTAATATACAGTTAAATGTTAAAGCTATGGCGCTCAGCTCAAAATCTGCATGCTTTGCTTCTGTTAGTTATGGTGAATGAAGTCATACCACTATATTCTTGATGTTACTAGGAGTTAATGACATGGAGAATGTTGCACTTTTTTTCTGAGTCAAGAGAAGGAATCTAATAAAATATTAAAACACCGACAAGAGGCTAGCTTTGTAAAAATAGTGAAACATAAGCTTCAACCTCCCTCCCCATTCCAGTAATTTTCCTACAGTCCCTGTAGCCTCAGCGATACAATACACAAATTACTCTTATTTTAACCTATTTCAACCTGCAACGCAAACATCTGCACCTCCTAATATCCGTCATGATCGGGGGTGTTGCGCTTACAAGACAGGGGCCGTATGAAAAAGGAGGTTCATGAGCTGCACTTGTACCTTTACACCATTCATTTCCAGGTCAGGTGCACCACTCGCCATGTCCAGACACCTCATACATCTTGCAGGCAAGGACCGGCTTATCTCCATACTTATCTCCCCAGTCATAATTCCCACTTAAAGCTGTAGCCGTAAGCAAATGACTGGGCAGGATGGGAATAGCAGACCCGGGTGGTACACCACTCCCATTCCTTCAGGACTCTGACAGGCTACGCAGTGAGGCAGAAGCTCCAACAGAAAACATCAGAAAAACATCCAAACGCTCATAAAGCAGCCAAATGTAAAAAAAAAAAAAAGAAGACAATAAGAAAACTAGTTTATGATTTAACTCCCCTAAGGTATATAAAAAATATTATTTATTAACGTCTGTCCTCAGTGTAATCTGGCACTGGAGTGTGGGTGGAGGTGGGGGGGATGCAGGGGGGCATCTGTGAACATTTCCAGCTAAAACAGTCAACTCAATCAGCCGTTCCCTGCCGACGAACACCAGAAAGAGCCCAAGCTGAGTCACACACAAGGCTCCTGTCTGACGCTGAAATGCTTTTCCTCGTAAGACAGACAGAGGGTTGCTGAGTGTTTCCCCCACAAACCCAGAAATTCACACGAATGAAAAAGTCAAACACGCTCCTCATCCAATCAGCGCCTCATTTCAATCCTGGACAAGAGAGAGAAAACAACACAAGAGCAATATAAAGTGCCAAAAAAAGATCTACTGTATATTTGTGGCGTGAAATCTCAAATGCTTTCCTCCCTTCCTCGCTGCTATTGTTCTTTTTAGTTAACTGGCCTGTTTTTTTGGACATGGAGGCTGTTTTTCACAGCAATAAAGCACCGCCTGACAGAAATCTGCCTCTCCCTGACATGGTTTCTTTACGTCATAAATCCGATTGTATGACTAACTGACTGTTTTGTTTATTATTCCTGCTTTTTTGCTTAATGTGCTTTCAGCGATGCTTTGATCCTGCTAACCTTATGGATCCTCACCATAAACACTTACCTCCTAAAGACGTTTTTATCACCACAAGAGTCGATGCCAGGCATCTGCACGGAAGTACAACAACAGATAAACTTGCCAGTTACCCACAAAGGGCAAAGAGGACAACGCACACTCTGAGTGAAATGTTTTAAAACTCCTCCATCATTCTCTGGTTATGGTTTTGGACTTGTGGGCTGCAGATTTGGCATGAAAAGATATAATGCGTGCCTTTTCTATCTATTCTGCTATTTGAACATGTGACTATCTTGCTATAGTTAATGAAATCACCACAAACCCTCATGTTTTGGATTGCAAATTACAACTCTGATGTCATTCTAGACCAGAAGAACATCACATTATTCCTTCTCAAGCCTGCACAAACATAAATGACGTCCACATCAATCCAAATAAATCAAAAATCACGCTATTTCGGGTGAAATACTGCTTATTGTGATCTTACCTTTGGAATTAGCTTTAAACGCACAAAAGCGCACGCTCACACTCTTAAACCCTGCATGTCTGAGCATACATACAAACACACAAACCACCCGTGAACACTCAACAGTCGTTGCCAGTGATGTCTCTGTGAGCAGGAGACCACAGGAATTGTTTATCACTGCAGATCAGAGTGACTAATCAGAAGCAGGCTGTTTCTTCTTGAACCTGCACGAGGTCGAGATGTTTCCTCATCCCACACTGAGACGTGCATGTGCCACGGCATGACCTTCCCCTCTAATCTTTCTCCTCAGAGGCCCGTCAGTCCCAGCGTCGAATCCAGAGGGACACTCTGCTGTGGGGCAACACGACATGTGGAACCATGTCTTACTCAAGCCAAATGTCCCCTTAGTTCTGCTTTATTTATCCAGATCTTAATCTTAATAATTAACAGATAATACATCTTACTTCTTCCCCTCTCCTCTCTCAGCCATGAGTTAAGTATAATCGAAGACGCAAAAGAATAATTATGGTAAATTAAAAAAAAAGAGCAACCAGAGAGAAGGGAATGAAATGTGATTACTCGGCAAAGTAAGAGTTTCCATTAGCATTTGCCAAAGTACCATTAAATGTTATGGGCACATCAAGGCCCACAGAGCACGTTGGTCAGCACAGTGGGAGTATGACATCTTACACTGTGCAGGGCCTCATTCTGGACCATGCAGACAGCTTCAAAAGAACTGAACCGTCAAGGAAAACAGTCTAACCGCACAGCACACGCACCACTCGCAACCAGATAAACGCTGAACCGACTTACCCTTGGGGAACGCATAACGTTTGATGCGTTATAGTTAGTTACGCAACATTTCCTTGACATACACAACAACATGGTGATCACAACATTAAGTCGGGGCCAAATGCTGTTAACAGACAGAAACTGGCCGCCTTCCACAGAAATAACGATGCAGAGCCGAGGCACTGTGATAGAAGTGATGGAGCTCTGTTGCCCATGAGGGATGTTTCAAAGCCACTCGAACGCTTGTCAGTGCAGTTTATTACTTCCTTGAAATATCTGTAAAAGAGGAACCATGGAGCAAAAGAAAACTGTTTAAGAGCTGGGGGTGTAAATCTCTTTTAATGCTGCTGATCCCTGTGTTAGTGCCGCTTCCAGAAACCGCTCGCTGTTTCTCCTTCCCTACGGTTCCCTCATTACGCATCGTCTAGGAGAAATGGCTACCTTTTCACTTCGCCTTCTCAAATATTGCAAACTATAAGCGGTTTTCTAAGTTATAACTGCAGCGGCTGTGTCTGCCAAGAGCCTGTCGCTTGTACTTAGTTTTTCTCCCCCCTTTATTTCTGTGGCTGTTGGTTAAGAGAAGTCATGTCACAAAGCCAGAGTTGTGACATACAGAGGCATGCAGTTGTAGAATAAACTTGATATGGATATTCTGAAACCGCAAGAACATCTTACAGCGGATTCTGATGGCTTCTGGATGACTAACAGTCCTGGTCAACACTGTTCAAGGAATCCTCATTTTCATGAAGCAGTAAATGTTTTTTTTTCGGTTCATTTTTACCTCCAGTAAAGGATAGATTTTGACACGAGTCCCGAAGCCCTCCATCCTTATCCCAGGTTAGGTTAGTTCCTGGTGGGATGTTTTTGTGTGGAGAGGCCACCTCTCTTTCTTATCTTCCTGTCATCTCTGTGGGACGGCAGGGCACGACTCCTTCGCTGGCTCCAGAACCACAGGCTTCCCCTGGACACCAAACCGCCGCTCCACACTAGACGTAGTCTTTGAGAGGGCGGTTGTTTAGGGTGTGTCAGAGCTTATTAGCGCCAGAATGTGTGAAAAAAAACAGAGCTGGGCAAAAGCGTATTTGCAAAATAGATTTTTATGGGTTTGTTTCGCTAGTTTTAAGTGCCAGTAGAGTGGGGTTTAACCGCAAAAAGGCAGAGGCAGGCAGACAGAAAATATGGACAATCACAGGCAAGTATGTGAAGACTCATCTGGCATTTGGTCTGTCCATGATGGGCAGCTTACCTAACACCGTGTGAAGGTCTGTGATTTGGAAAACCTCATGCCATTGATACAAGATAAATGGCGTTAAGGTAAATTCATACAGCCATTCTCTAGTTTTGGGGGAAAAACGGTGCTTGTGTGCATAAATATCATATTTCTAAACCATAACGCAGTGGTTTTTCCAAAATTTTTCATCAGACGCACCCAGAATAACCCTGCCAGATGAACACATGCTCCTCTGACACAATCTGTCATGTTGTAAATGTGTTGATTTGAATCCATTTTAATCTGGGTAATTTTAACTAGTAAAGGTGGAGTATGTTATTCTAATCCAACACATTTTCTGTCAAATTCAGTAAAAATCACCTTGCAGTCTGCTAGCTGTCTGTTCTGTGCGTGAAAAAGAATCCGGTGTTCATACACAACCCGGACTCTCTAAAATAAATGAAGAAACTCAGACCGATCCATTATTCTAGCAAGTCATGCACAGGGCAGTGGGAGGCTAAATCTTGTTCATGCTAACTACCGAAATATCAGCAGCCTTCCTCCAGAACCACAGACTCCACCTTTGCTGATAGATAAGTATAAATAAAGTGATAGTTTATTTTTCCTTACACAATTCAACTACCAATGTTTATGTCAGTTTTGTTAGGGCCTTGTCACTCAGATGGAGATCTTTTGCCCGTTTTTGCTTCGTGAAACAAGCGTGCGGCTAAAACACGCTTAGGTTAGCACTAGCAGCAACAAATCTACAACTGAATTTGGCATTGCTGCATAATAATACTGGCATGCAAAAGCGTCTTCTGTGCCCAGTATTACCTGATCCGCAGCATCTGTGGTTTAAAGTCCGCAGAAAGAACAAAATGACAGTCGTCTCTGGTATTTAAGGTATCGTTGACGTCGACTGGATTAGCACGCTTGTTCGAGGATTTGCAGTTGTTTTTGCTTACCCATGTATACAGAGATATTTTGTCAAACATCTATTCCAACAATTAACAGTTCAACCATTTCTTTTCACTGACCTTGAAACCATTTATCTGCAAGGATATCTGGTCAGTCATCATTACTTTTATCTCTTTTTAGCTGTCTGTAGATAAACTAGCAGCTTCATTCATTTATCCATTCCTATAAGCTGTCTGTTTTAACATTCAACATTTTCCAGGTTTCGGAACCGACTCGACATGCCGATATTTCAAAATCTAATTTTAATTCTACGTTATCAAATGATGAGCTACTCCACAATCCCACATACGGCCGCTTGACTGGGAAGGAATCACTACCTTATAGTGCCTCGACATGACTCTTAACACTGTGCTCTGCCAGTAATGATGACCCTTGGCAGCCCACGAGGCAGAAAAATGATGACTAAAATACACGCAAACAGAAGTATACGTTGCTCATAGGAAATTGCAAAATCTGAAAAGCAGAGAGGGAGACAGCAAGCTTTACTTATTCCTGTGTATAAATTGTGGCGAGGCTAAAACCTATAATAAAATCATGAATGGCAGCATGTGTGTAGATAGTCCCTCACATAGACATACTTGTGGGCGACAAGAAAAACATACGCAGCGTACTGAAGCACTGAACCTGCATGCTGCTTGCAGAATGTTAATAAGGATTATGGTTAATGTACTTATAATATTCGTCGCAAAGGCCAAGCATGTTTTGCTACTGTCTTTGAAGCGGCTGAGGCTTCAGCCAAGCAACACTAACCTTCATGTTGATGTTGTGAAGAAAAAACAGTTTCTCTGTGTCAGATTTAACTAAAAGAAAGTGCAGCTTAAGTAAGTCGGAACTCTCAAGAGGAACCGATAGAAATTCCTCCTCTGTCAGACAGAATGAGGCTGTAAGTGCTGTAATAATTTTTCTAACATGTAAGCCATAAGGAGATGCTGATGCCAGTGAGCGTGCTGTGACCTCTCCGACCCTGCGCCTGCTGCCTGGCTTCTGGTTAGTGTAAGCAGCATCGAGCTGAAAGCTACCAGAGGCCTTCATGTGTATATGTGATGTTTCCAAGGAGAGATGGACCAATTAATCTGATTATAGTCGCAAATCCTCTGACATGTGTAGGCCTGTCTGCAGCCATGTGCTCTACAGATGTGTGTCCATGTGTGTGTTAGCATGTATGTACCTGTGTGTGTATCAGATAATGTGATCCACAGGCAGAGTGAAGGTATGGCTTCATGTATATGGACAGAATCTTGGCAGAAAATACACGACCCTCAAGATGTATAAAATACCCAGTGTGACTTTTTGTAAACATTTATCAAATTGATAAATGGGACTTTCAAAAAAAAAAAAAAAAAAACTTGCAAGGGAGCTGTAACTGTATGCAAATACACGCTGTGGGTGACTGGTTGCTCTTCGGAAGTCAGAAAGCGGCAGTTAAAAGTACCTGAAATGAAATACTGGGTGAAATAGTAAACCGTCTGTCAAAGCTTTCGCGGTCTGTTTAAAAACACAACACCCGAGCACTTAAACAGCCCCTTTTCATTGGCATGGCTGTGAATATGCCTATTCTGAGGGGTGATCCTTTCATTTTCAAGCCAGAGATCTGAGTCGGTCACAGCTCAACGTATGTTTGTGCCACTGACTGCAGCCTGCGCCGAGGGGCGGGAGGAAGTGGAACGAGGAGCTGACAGACAGGGCCTGATACTGCACTTCCACCACAGGCCAATCCCCAGCTAACCCCTGTGCTGACAGCCAGGATGTAGCACTCATCCACGGGCCACAGCCCAGATTCTGGGGCCCTGGAAAAGGAGAGCAAGGAGAGCAGGGAGAGGGCTGCTCGGCTGATGATGGAGAAGGGGGGAGAGTGGCTGGTGGTTTGGGTGGCACGCACCGCTTTCTGCCTCCGGAGCAGCACGACCAAAAGGAGAATCCACAGACGGTGTCGCCTGCCAACTGCATGTCCAACGCTTGGCCGAGTGACAGACCCACTACACACATGCAGGCGGGCACGCAACACACACACACACAAATAAAGCTGCACACACGTAAGCACTTTCAAACAGGAATGCAAGAAAACACGATTAAATGAACAGTCGAGCTGGAACCTATCAGATACCACGAGATAAACAGGCAGTATTAGGAGCTGCAAAAACACAGACATGAAGACACGTTTCACACCGCAAACCCTCAAAGTGGCATTTTTCCTTAGAGCAGATTTTCTGGTTACTTTACATATTAAAGTTCAAGAGTGAAACCATCCAGCATGGACATAGCAGATGACGGGCCCATTGTATTTTCACTGACAGAGTGATATTACTGACATTACGAGTCATGTGAAGCATTCATCCAGAGACTTTCACAGGCAGACGGAACATTTTGGGTACTTTAACTTTTCAAGCTGGATGTAATTGATAACATGACCTCATCAAACCTTCAAGTTCTCTGATATTTGCTGCTAGACAGAACTTTAGAAGGACCGAGGGCTGCGGGTCCGTAAATAATGCAGTCCTCGTCGGCGCTTTGCAGAAGCAGAGCGGAGTGATGAACGCTGAAGGCTGAGAGGCCACCGGTGACCCCGACTACATGCTGCGAGAGGGCTCCGCTCAGAGCCAGAGCTGTCTTTCCAGCTGGGATCACAACACAACTATGGGTCTCTGGTTTCAGAGCACAACTCCGGCCTGGGGCTGGGATGGCTCTCCTCTGTGATGCTGGGCCTGCAGGGCCGGTGTTAAGGCAGACGGACACCCAGGGGGTCAGTCAACCCACCCACTCTCAGGAGGAGGCAGCGACAAGCAAGGAGGCCAAAGTGTGACTGGGGCTGAATCAGACCACAGATTTGCTTTTTTAACTGCTGACTTTGGGTTTGTGTCAAGCCTCAGCCTCGAATGGCTATTTCTGTTCAATGGGGTTTCCAGTGATCTTCCCCCAGAGGCAAATTCTGCACATAAATAATGTGCTACGAGGCCAAGAGTTTGAATCAAACAATACTATAGGATAGGGGAGAAAATTCAGATGAATAGAGCAAACCACGCGGCCTTCACCTGCAGCAACACATTTTTCTTATCGAGGCAACAATATAGAAATCTCCTTTCAGACAGCGCTTTGAAATCACATATGCACAAAAAGCACTTTGAAATTTTTTTGCGTTTTATCCCCTTATCCATCCCTTTCAAAGACACCAGATCATTTTGCAGTGTTCTGTAGACGTGGAATTTCCCAAGAAGATGTATTGTAGCAGCTTTCTGGGAAATATTAATATCCAGCCAGCAGAGGAAAGGTAAAGGGAGAGGAGAAGGGATCGGGGGTGTACAGCAGGGGGGTGGGGTACAGACGATCAGTATCATGGCATGGTACCTGATGATAAAATGCCTCTTCTATTGCAAACCCTTTCCAACCCGCAGCGCACAGTTACCTCTACTATTTGACACCTTTTTATGCAGAACATGGCGTCTGACTCCTAAGGGGCAGTGATTGTGGTGGTGGTGGGTGCCTGGGCAGGGGGGGCTTGGATTTCAGAATGGGCAGTCATCTTCTCCACACACACACACACACACACACACACACACACACACACACACACACACACACACACACACACACACACACACACACACACACACACACACACACTCCCCCTGTCATCGCGGCTGCACTGCAGATTCCCCACATCTGCCTTGCCTTACACCGCTTAGCCCTGCTCCTCACCAAGCCCCCATCATCCCTGCCTCCCTCCCACGTCTCCACTCCCCCATCAGGATCATCCAAATATTTCCCCTCGCTGCTTTTTGAAGCTTCCATGGGTCACGGGACCTCATGCACAAATCATGCTGGCTTGCTGTGGGGGGGCCGGTCAGAGAGGACGGGAGTGAGTCAGACGCGCAGAAATCCAATCTGCACTGTTTTCATACGGGGTTATTTTTCTTGCCAAGGCAGCCATCACCAATCAGCGGCTGGTTCTAAACAGCCAGTTTAGGGAGCTCTCGCTGTAGATGCCGGTCCTGGCAGCTGATCTCGACCATATTCCCCAGCCACGCCAAGGGGAAGGGATGGAGAGTAAATTCAGAAAGCCTGACAGCCTGCAGTGGTTTAACATGGGGGTTAGCCCCAAATACATAGCTCTGGGTTTATGTTGATGGATGGATAACCAAATCCATTTCATTGTTTGCAATAAAACATAGATGTTAGTTTTTACACTGTGACAACACACTTGCTAGGGTGCTGAATTATGATGTATTGTAAGAGAGACCTAACAAATGTGAAAAATTCAGGAAGCTACAGGTTTTGGAACCTGTATTTTTTGAGATGCGAGTGGGGAAAAAAAACAACAGCAGCAAACTCAGATAAACAAGGATAATAAAGGAATCATGAGCTCTATAGTGTGTGGGCACAGGAGGCTCAATATCTAATGCAGTATATTCATAACAGAGAATATTGGACAGGTGATAAAACCGTGCTGGTAAACAGGACAGGCAGAGAAGGATGAGCCAGTGTGGACCTTGCCTCCCACCTGCAGAGCACGCCGGCTCAGGGTGAGAGGAGATGCTGGGCAGGAATCTGCAAGTGCTGGTTAAAGTAATCACATTGGTCTCACTGCATCTGATCTGCAGTCTAACAGACTTCCAAACAGTTGAATGAGTAAATAAAGTGCCCCAGGGGACTCCCGCTGGAGATGGATTACCACAAGGGTGCACACACAAAAGGAGCTGAAGCCCCACAACCCGATGTGAGCTGCAGACAAAAGCCTTGCGTTGGACTTCGACCAGGGAACCGGCAAACTTTATTAATCTCATCCTAGACTGAACCTCCTGCTATTGCAGTCCGTGCACTCATAGACGGATGCCTGCTCTGCTGTGGCTGTGAGCAGGTACACGCTCTGCAGTGACTGTGCATGTGTGCATCTAGCTCTGACTGTGTGCACAAGTAGGTGAACATATGTGTGCATTTGTGCATAAGACAGCGTAATTATGAGAGCATGCATGTGTTTGTGCAAACATTTAAACATACAGTCCTGTAGACGCACAAATCTGTGTGAGTGTGTGTGTGTGTTTGTGTGTGTGAGTGTGTCTGCTCCAGTGCATAGACCACATAAGATGAGTCTCATGCTCACTTGGCTGTGGAGGCCGGGTCTGGAGGGGACTAAGGGCCACGGCATTCTGCAGCCCCATCCCACCCCGGCCCCATTCTTCCCTCTTTCTGGGCCTGACACAAATAAAAGGATTAGGAGCCCCCGTTTCCGTCAGACCCTCCATTCAAGACAAAGCTCCGACCAGCTTAGTGTCACACTTAATGATAAAAGTGCAAATCTCTGTCAGTCACTTTGGGCAGGAATACCGGTATTTGGGGGCTAATCTCATTTGATGAAGATTAAAAGGGTTAAAAAACAAGACAAAGAAATGTGTTTTGACGCATCTGTGACAAAAATCTACACTGCTGCGACCAAATATGACGTGTAGCAACTAAGATGAGGCGCCGAAATGTGTCTTTGCAATGCAGAGAGCGAGTGCGAGGCGGTGGAAAGAGCTTAGATTCGAGACAAAGAAAGAAAGGAGCGGAGAGAGGAAGCAAGTGTACATACACATGCGCCCACACCCTCACAAAAACCTGGGGTGTATGTAGGCAAACACACTGCTCTGCCCCATTCCCATGTAGAGCTAGAATGTGTGACGTGAGTGTGAGAGTAAGCCTTGGGCACACAACAGTCTGAATGCAGCACTTGCCACTATGATGCCAGTCCTCTCTAGTGTATCTGTGAAAAGCCTACGTGTTGGAAAAACATTCCAGAGTGGGATCACATATACACAGTTGGGGCCAGCAGCGATCCTGCGAGCCAGCAGCAGAGGCCTTGTCTCAATTTCTCAAGCACGTTCGAGCGGGCTGCCTGAAGAAACAAGTGTGGGCTATTTCCAAACTATAGGAGCAAAATGAAACAAACAGCCCTGAAATGTAATTAGAAGATAGTACAAATGCGCAGAGATAAATGTGGAACTGTTACACTGTCACTGATGCACACATTTGAAATAAATAATTTCAGTGCAGCAAAAAATAAAAAATAAAAAAATCCAGTCACTGAAAATTCTCCTGATTTAAACGTGCAATCTTGCAAATCAAAATTGAAAACATTTGCTGAGTTTGTGTATTCCTCGGCTGGCTACTTTAAGAAGCCTATTACAGTATTTCACAGATTTAGCCAAAATCTAATTTGTAAATTGCATTTAATGGTTTGTGGTTGCCTTGCTTTTTGTTATGAAGAGTTGTCATGCTGTGAAAATAAACCTGAAGGCCCGAGGACTCGGAGCCAGTAATGAAAATCACCGCGTTGCCGAGCCGAGGGCTTTCTCTCCACCGTCACTGATTAGCATTCCCGATTGACTGACATGTCCCACTGGCTGCCTAACAGCCGGCTTTAGGAGATGAGGTTAAATTGTGGCTACCAACAAATTGCATGCTTGAGTTCCTCTGCACCCCTCTGCTATCATCTAGTGTAATGTGAGCACACCAGGCAGATCCCTCTGCAGATCCTTCTCCTCCCCTGCACAACAGCTCCCCCACACAAAGCCACAGAGACCTCTTTCCACATCCCTCGCCACCAGTCTGGCCTCTAAAGTGGTGATGGGCATTACCGTGGCTGAGCCTCTGTGGCTTCCCATAGCGTCCTGCAAAGTGCTTTGTGCTCCAACTGCTGCTACACACACCACACACACCCCCAGCACCTCCTGCCACACACTCTGCACCCAATCATTTCTGCCAAAATGCACAGCGGAAATGCCTTAATAAACACAAATCTTAATGAAATCACTTGCTCTAATAATATAATACTTCAGATTTACCGACAACGTCACAAAAACACATTATAAAAATACACACAGCTGACTGCTGATCCTTGTACGGTTGCAGCTGCAGTAAAATTTATAACAGCACTCCTCACATAGACAATGTAGAAATCACTCATAGAAGCTTTAAAAGGAACTGAGAGGGAAAAAAAAAACAGAGAATCCAAGATGCGGCCAGTGATGCAAATAAATACAGTCCAACAGGTCTTTAATGGGTCTAAATGTGTCGGGTGGGGGGCACAGTTAGCAAACCATGAGATGACAGATGATGCATCCTAGTATGCTGCTGGGACAGGCCGAGCCATGTTGACATAGAACCCAATACTTCCTTACAGAGGAACGGGGCCAGCTTCAGCTAGCTCCTTGCCGAGCACTAAAAATCCCAGCAAGCTGAAGCAATATTATCCGGCTTTGTGTTTCTAACATTAGATTTGTCTCTCTGTAGAGGTCCTCTTTTATTTACCCAAGAGCAGTGGCTAAAGACACATTTTTATCCTTTTTAGGGAGATTTTTTTTAAAAACAAAAAGCGTAGCTGAAAGTTAGAAAGTCCTCCACAAAGGAACGTACACCCGCAGATCTGCCTACAGAGCTGTCTCTGAAATACTTTAGCAGGATTGAGGACAGTCTTTAATTAACTGCAAAACTAGGTTGACAACACAACGTATATCCTGGTGTTTTTTGTATTTTTTTTCCGGTTTTGCGTGAGTGTTCGTAAAGTGCCAGGCCATGCGGGAGTGTCCTAGAGTGAGTAAAACACACACACTGGGTGAGCTAACACAGAAACCCAGCCGTCAGCATCTATCCGGCACACACTGCTGCAGCGTCCCAAGCACAGCTAATTAAAAAACAACAATTTCACAGGAGGGCACTCCAAACAGTTCTAAAAAGCACCTCTCAGCACACCGGGGGATCGTCCAGCATACATGGGAGGTGAGACAGGTTCTGGGAGCTCTGCTTTTATGGCTTCATCACTGCTGTGTGTGTGTTTTTTTTTTTTTTTTTTTACTACTACCATGACCTGAATATAATTTTGCTTACAGAATGTGAGTTTGAAGATTTGGAAAAATCGGCATGCTGATGTACTGGATAGGTTACAAATGAAACATTCTAAAATAACATTTTGCTAGACAGTAAAACTTTATAGAGCATGGAAAAAAATCCACTGTGGAATGCAAGGTTTTTATCCATCAGCAGGACCCAAAAGCAGGCAGCATGGTGTATAATATAGTTAGTTAATGTTATGTTTTGTAGATGGAGCCCATGGCAGTCTCTAACAAGGCAGTCTATTACAGGGGTGTTGTCCAACACTTCGGTCAAGTGATAGGCCTTATTACATGGCTCCTTTCAAAGCATCTGCTTGGTTAGAGGAAAGGTCCCTCTGGGGGAAAAGATCTCCCTCTTTCTAATGATGTATAATTGACCTCCGAACACCAGGGCACAACAAACTCTCTCGGAATGGTGTAATTCCACTCTACCTTTTACATTCCGCCCGTCTCGTTCAAGCTTGTTCCTCCTCTACGGCTACGGCTCTCGTCCAACTGACAGCTCCGTCTATTTGCCTTCACTTTTATCAAACTTGCACTGATATATTCTTTGCGGACGCCAGCGCTATATTGCTGTTTATATTCCTCCTCTTCTAAAATATATTCGTTGTATTTTTTCCCTCTGGAAATGATGTCTGATATCTGTACATTTGAGATGTTTCGGAGCCTAAATCTTCAACTATCAAAAATATTCCTGATTCACAAAAAATGCCTGTTTCATATCAAAACAGGGATGATTAACATGGGTCAGCTGCATGGCTTAAAAAGGCAAACATAAGGAGGGAAAAGGCTAATAAAGTCCAATCTTGTTAGTATGCAATTGTACTGTATAGCCCAAGATGTGTTGAACGGTGTTGGTGGGAGTTTTAATAACACAGTACACAATTGTTTTCCCCCGTCTGCACTTAAACCTGCTCCAAAGGTGCGAAAAAAGACTGCTTGCCAATTCCTTGATTTATTATAGCTAGTGAGAGCTGATTACGGGGCATGAATCAGTTGCTGTAGGAATGTAATTAGGAACGTAGACCTCTGTAAGGCTAGGAGCTCTCTTCACAGCCCAAAGCAGTTTGTGGGCTGACAAATGCATCTTAAATGGGTGTCATAAAAGTCAAAAAGGTGCCAATTACATCTTTAAGTATCCCATCAATGCAAATGGATAAACAACAACAAAAGAAAGGGATACTCGTGTCGCCGTGAGAGGGGAACCACCAGCTAACTCGGCCTGGGAGGGGTTAAAAGAAATAAAAAAAAAATAAAAAAAAGGTGGGAAGAATTAAAAGATGTGATGAATAATAGTGTGAGAGCAGGACGGCGCCCAGCAGGTTGTTGTGTTTGGCTGCACAAGCTCATAGTATTCAAATCAAAGAGAGGTTAAAAAAAAAAGAAAAAGAAAAGGGAAATGGTCAGTTATAGCCCAAATATGGTTCCTGAAGAGCATATCAGAAAGAAAATGCCAGGAAGAAGTGTTATTTGGCTGCCAGATACATCCTGTCTGTCTCTGATTGTCTGCTTCTTCATCTTCTTCTCTATACACACATAAAACAAATTAAAAAAATAAAATTAAGAGACTACAAATGGACAGTGCTAAATAAAACAAGGCATGAGAAAGAGATTCCCCCTCTCTGCCGGACCGTCTCAGCTTCCAGCCACCTCTGAGCCGTGACGCCGTGACTCCGGTATCCCCTAGTTACTGCTATGAATTTTCCATTGTTATCAGCCGACTACACTCCTGTCACAAAGCTGGATGAATGGCACGCATGGCAATAGATGTAACTCTTTGTTGCTTTGCAAGGTATCTAGCAGAGAGCCATAATGTGCCGGTAATCGAAGTAGAATTGTTAAAAAGGCCGCACACAAAAAGCTGAAAATTTAGTGACAAGCATGAAAAGCGCTCATGCGATGAGAAACACAGGGCACCCCAGGGTCCTCACAGGCCGAACAGGAACCCTCAGCATTCTAAGACTTGTAGCTTCAGCGCTTGCTCCGCTCTGTCTGCCATCTCTGCTTATTTTAAGTGATAATCCACTAATTCAATTTACTCATTTACCCAAGGTGAATGGCTGCCATGCTTACAAGTTTAAAAGTAACCATTTAATTTACATTTTTAAATATGACCCATCACAAGCTTAAATTGCAAACTAATATTAATTTTACATTACTATGAATCAATATTAAAATATTACATCATGCTGCATTATTTTCATGCATTTATAATTTACAGAATTAATATTAGCAGCTGTAATTTTAGTAATGCTGTATTTTATTCATTGTGTTGCAGAGCAATTTAACAAGCTGCATTTAAACACACATTTTAGGCCAGAAAAAAAATAAATGTTTTAGAGGTTTTTAAAATGTGAAAGTTGCAGTTTTACACTAAATTATTATTTTTGCTGTTATTCATATTTTGAGGTTGTTCTGTGCGCGCGCCTGATTCGCGCGTGCGCAAACGGCAGAACTTTTAATTATGAGTTTCGCCTCACAGCTAAAAGTTTTATTTCTGAGGAGTCAAATGCGCATTTTGTAGCTCATTAAAGCGGTAAATTGTTGCAATGCCTCAAATATACTACTAACATATAATATCCCAAAATTAAATGAGCAGTCACGACTTCAATAATATGCAACACAAATAGAATAAACTCAATTTAATATCTCAAAGACTAAATACAGCATTTTAAGATTTAAGGGTAAATAAAGGCGAGCGTTTTCCAGAATAAATGAAGATCGGAAAATAAATCTAAACCGCACAGTGAGGCTGTGAAAAAAACAGAGAGTACTGAAATGATGCTTTCCATGTTTAGTGTGAATGTGAAGCGGTTGATGGTGATGGGGAAAGGCCACATGATTCAACCAGAAAACACGATCTGCGTGACAGAGAGCGGAATAAAAAACCGAAGCTGCACGCCTGCGCATTCTCGGGCCTGAGAGAGATCAACATCTTTTATTTTTTTGTCAGCAATGCGGAGACAAAAGTGGAAATATCGCGGGCCAGAGTGACAATTAAACAGCCAGGTACAGGAGAATAATAATAATTATAATATACGGCCGCTAATGGCAGCATCCTGCAGCCAGTGTTTTATATTTTTCAAAACAAAAGCTGTGATTTAATTCGATTTTTTTTTCTTCCAGTTTTTATATTTCTGTCATGCCATGGCAACAGGTTATCTAATGTCATTTATTTTAGAATTTAATCCTATAAAATGTACTTTCTAAATGGGCCTCTCGGTCACCAAAAGCATCACCATGATTTAAAAAAAAATCTCTGCACACCAACTAAAACAATGTAAAAAAAAATGCATGGGTGGGGGGGAAAAAAAGAAAAGAGAAAGCAGAGAGTCCCTTACTGTTGGTAGTCGTGTTTGCAGTAAAGTTTCCTTTCTCTGAAGTAACAGCTGGTGGTGAGAGGCTGTTGACACACGGTGCACTGCAAACACTCTTCGTGCCATGAGGAATCGTTGACTCTCATCAAGAAGCGGTCGGAGATGGGACGCTGGCATCCTTCACACACCGATCTATGATGACATTCAGAGCCTGCAAGAAGGGCAGAGGCCCGAGAAAGGCCTGGATCAGGGACTGCAATGTAGAGAAAAGCACCTCAAAAAACACGAACTGTTTAATTTAATCAAATAAAGGCTGCGATGTCACGTTAAATATCAAAATAAAAGCACATTTTCTAATTATTGCTCTGCTCTGTTTAATTCGCAAGGCCTGCAGATTACATCACTCACGCCTGTAAGTTGACATTTAATAAAAATTGCTATTATATTTGCTGTTCTGCTGTTTTATTCATTTGCACGTAACATGTTTTTTAAAAAATAAAGCAAAAATAAATGCACCCACGCAGGAATCACAGTTGAGTGTTTCATTTTACGCACTCTGATTTTTAAAGGGAAACAGCAGAAAAATAAATAAATAAAAGAAAAGGACTCACCGAGCATGACTCCCAGCGTGGCTTGTCCCGATCGCAGGGGATGATCTTCAATTTTTATGCCGTCCAGCATGATGCACGTCTCGGACTGTTCTCCCGCGGAGAGGCGCTCCAGTGACACCAGACCTGTTGCAATATCCATAAGAATACGGTCAGACTGGACAAGAAAAAAAAAATCCACGAGAGAAAAAAAAAGCTCGTCTGGAGAAGCAGAAGGAGGCGATCTGGAAACCTGTTGAAACCGTGTGAGTTCCGTGTGACACACAGGAGGGAAAAAAAAGGAGAAATAAACTTATCTAGATGAGGAGTGTGGAGGGGAGAGAGAGAGAAAAAACACACACACTGATGCTCGCAATAGTTAGAAGGTAAAGGCAGTGTAAGCCGGCTATAGGGATCCCTGATGTGTCAGAGAAGCGTGGAGAAACAGAAAGCAAACAATAAAAACTCTCGGAACAGTCACCTGTTATGATTAGAGGAGCGAGGAAGCTTTATCTTCTCGACCCCAAAGCCGACGGGAGAAGAAGAAAAAAGCTGGTGAGAGGAGGAAAGGGGGGGGGAAACAGTGTCTTCACGGAATATCAGTGTGCGCCAAAAAGGAAGAAGGAAAAGAAGTAAAAGTTGACAACAAATCCAAAGATAGCAGAGTGTGTATGTAGATGTCCCGGCAGTAACTCTTTGGAAGTAACAGAGACGGTTGGTTGGTTGTGCTCCTGTCGCTGCAAAAGTCTGAGATCGAGATTGAAGCGAGTAGATCCTCCCACTCCTGCATGCATGGCTACACTTTTTTTCATTCCCTCCATTCACTGCCATTGGGATGCTATTGGAGCGGAGTGCAGTCCAATAACAACACACACATGCACAGGAGAAGAACAGCGAGCAGCAAAAAAGTCATATTTTACACAGGCCTAACACCGAGGAAGAAAATATAACAACAATAATAGCAATAAAAGTAACAACAATGCACTACAATTTCACTATGACGCTTATTAAATGACGCACAGTCCGCTAAATGGGCATTATGCTGCAGAAGTTCACTCCTAAATATCAAAAGATGACCCTTTTTTGACATTTTTATTTTTTAAATGTGATTTTATGATGGATTGCAATTTTAATAGTAAAAAAAAAAACAGAATAGAGATAAGCTGCGTGTGTCTTTTGGAGCATCACATGCTCTTTTGTGTATTGTCTCCAGTGGAAGCTGCTGTTCTCTTTCAGCTGATGCACCTGGCGATCAGGGCAGATAACAGCGGTCTGTCCAGCACTGAGGTGGCCTCCAACATCCAGGGGCTATCCATCTTTAGGTCAGGCATGACGAAACACACCCATAATAATGGTAATAATGATGATAATAATAATAATGATGATGATAATAATAATAGTGGATCGCTTTTGTATTTATTTTGCATTCACATGGTAGCTACAGATCTCTGTTGTTAAATAACTGATCCTTAATCTGAGCCTTTATTTTAAATAAAATTAACCCCATCTTAGTGTTTGAAATTCAGAAATGCATAATCCAAGGTTTGTCAGTGGATTCAATTTAGAAATCATCAGTGAGTTGTTTTTCCCCCCCGTCAAGATGTGAACTGGACATTTGGAGAGGCGCGCAGGAATATTGCGCGGAGGCCTGTGTGAAATTACTGAGCTGCTAATGGGACTTTACGCTGCATGAGATTGTTATCAACTCCTACTAGTATAAGTTCAGGTCCAGACAAGGCCAAGAATAAGGAGAGTGGACACACGGAGCGGGCCCGAGGTCGTGATTTTGAGGAGACGAGGGGATCATCTCGTGCGTAATTGAGAATTACAGATTTAAAAATGACACAAACTGCTTGGAAATGAGTGAAATAGCAGCGAGTGTTTTATGGCATAATTATAATTATAATGATACCCTTAATTGCTAAAGAGTAAAAATAATAATTGATCTCACGTGGTTTAGTGTAAAAAAAAGTCTATTAAAGTATGGATGCAAACGAAAATGTGACATCCGGAACGTGATGAAATGCGTAAAATCCCTGCAGCCAGCCTTTTACCTTGGCTGCGTGTTGTTCTGGTATCCTTTGTGAAGCATCAAGGCGATGACCTGTAGCCCAGTTTGGTAAACAGAGAAGAGATTGTTGGCGTTGCCCTCTGCTGTTCACTGAGAGAATAGCTGCACATATCTGCACAAGAAGCAGAAAAAAAATGACATTTCACTTTCCAATTTCACACGGATCCAACATCACGGAAATGTTAACAAAAGATCTAATATAAATATTGAAATTATTATTATATTTTTCGTTAGAGGGCAGTTTCTGTGTTAAAACGACTCCATACCTGCCTCTTATGAAGTCATCCACCCCCGACTTGGATTTCTTTCCTTCTATTTCCAGCACTTCTATCAGCATGGGGTCAATTACCTCCGCCTCGCTCTATATTGGATTATCTCTCCACTAAGCAGCATTATGAGCTCTCCACTATCAATACAATATAATCGATATTTAAAAAAAACAAAAAAACAAAACATATGAATCCGGTGTTACCCCCCACCATCCATCTCCCCCACTTCCTCCCCTCTTCATCCTCCCCTCCTCCTCCTCCTCCTCCTCCTCCTCCCTCCTCCTCCATTCATTCAGCAGTTATCGGTCGGGTCACTTGTGCGAATGAGGACATCAAACATTCATTCAATAAATCAATCCGCCAACTTTCAGCCTGCGGTGTTTTAATGAGCCTCTACATGACAGGCCCTCCCTCGTTTTTCTACAGGGCAGAAAAAGAAAGGAAAAAAAAACACACAACAAGGCTGCAGCAGGTGTGCAGTACAGAAACCAATGGTCCCTTAAGTTAAGCATTTTTGACGTTAAAGTAAGCAGAACTGTTGCATCCACCGGAAAGGTAAGAGAGCGTAATAACAGAGCGACTAACATTCCTGTGATTTCGGGCATTTTCACGGCTTTCCCAGAGATTGCAGAGACTCACGATGTAAAATGAAACGACAGGGTTATTTTTTTGGAGGAGTATTTTTTCAAAAAAGCGAATATATGATATTGCAGTTATGTGGCACGATTGAAAATTGCGCATTTTTACGCACAGCTTTGGTGGCTTTCCAAATCAAAATCGGCAGGTTTTGGTATTTAATTAAATGAGGCACAAAGTTTAGAAGAAAGGAACCAAATAAATCTACTAGTAAAACGTGTGTCTGATTAAATGTAACCCGATTCCAAACATTAAAAAAATGAACAAGTGCCACAGAAACGACCAAAGCTGAATTCTTATAATTATTTAATGAGTTCGTTAAATTTCAACGTAAACTAACGCCTGAGTCAAACTGAAATGTAAATATATAGATAATAATTTAGCTTTAATTACATTCACATCCTGCTGTTTAAAATCCACCAGAATCCATTCTTTTTTTTCTAATAACTCCCTCCAGCAGTGTCAGTCAGTCAGGCCTCCTCAGGCTACAATCGATGTATCGCAAAATCAGAGCAAATAATATCCTCAGTTGCCTTTATTAAATTGGACGTGTGGACTGTAATAAGCGGCGCATGTAATCATCCTTTGTTTTGTTTTTTTCTCTTTCCACCACAGGTTTGCATGACCTGAAACGTTCGCGTTTTCAATTACGCCTAAAAACAAAGCGGCCCGATAAGCATTTTAAAATCAAATCCCTTAGTGAAAATGGGAAGAACACTTCAGCTCCTCAAAGGGGAGACTCAGCAAAGCGAAGACATAATGGCTCCCTAAATTGCAGGGCTAGAGGACTTTGATAGTTAACCCACTTTGATCTTTTAATGAGTGTTTCTACGCTCTCCATGATGCTTTTTTTAAAAGCTCGAATGAAGTAGAAAAAAAACGCAGAGACTTGCCTTAATCTGTTTGCTGCCGAGTTGAACATGTTAAAAACAGTCTGACATTGTGCTGCAGCAGCTTCGCAATTTCGGATCTCACAGAATTCGTGTTTTGTTTTTTTGTTGTGTTTTTTTTTTGTACACGGACGCGTCTCTAAAATCATTAGTGCGCCTTGGAGAGCGTTTCCAGCCGTTTTCTCATCGGAGCCGCTGACCGTCGAGGATCAACACTGAGGCTCACTGAAGGTTTGAACGGCAGCAATCTGCGCGTAATTTAATCCGTCTTTATTCCATCTGAAAGTTTCTGTTTGATCTCAGGGTTTCTGCATTTCTTAGACGCTTTCATACCTTGAAATGATTCCTATAATTCCACAGAGTAAACAAACAGGCTGCTTTATCAACAAATAGACTGCCCAGGGCCCCTCAGGCCTGTGGGCCCCCAAATTTAAGAACTCGTTTTTATTCATAATTACTAATCTAAGTCACAAATTAAATCCGTTATTTTTTTAAAAACCAAAACAATTCTCATTATTCACCTGGTGGAATCTAATTAGAGCTCATTAAAATGCAAACCTGAAAGATAAGGAGTGGAATTACTGCCATCGCATCTCCTTCTTCCCACTCTCTCCCATATTTCTGCTTCCACTCTGAAGCCCTTCTTATCTTACTGAGGCAGCCAAAAAATGATACTGCAGGATAATCCCAGCTCCCCAAGGATTAGACCAAAGTATAATACTAGCACTGTCAAGCCATGGCTAGATTTGTTTATGTTATGATTTATTGGATTCAGCTTTTTTTTTCCCCCTTTTTTTTTTTGCTCTCTTTTCCACTGACAAATTTATTGAGTTCTTGACAAATGGCCTGACAGGCCGCAGCGTGACAGCGAGCTGACATACAAGTTTGAGATGGGAGGCTGAAATCTGTTTACCTGTGTTCATGGACCACCGTTTGTTCATGCATGCAGCAAATCAGAGCTGTAATTCAATTAACATGAGCTCTAATAAGGTGGCTATATTCTCAAAGAGAGGTTGGTTCTATTAGATTCATAAAAGTGCAAATAAAATTAGAGAAATTGCTGCAATAGTGCTGCTGATGTGTGTTTTTAAAAGTAGAATGCACAACCATGAGGCATGTGTTTCAAAGAAAGCAGAAGATAGATAGATAGATAGATAGATAGATAGATAGATAGATAGATAGATAGATAGATAGATAGATAGAATATACAAAGATGGAGAGAGAATAAAAGATGAGGAAATCTTAAAATTATTTAATGATTTCAAAGTCGTCCTAACTTTTGCATCAACAGTGAACTAAGCTGCTCTAATTTAGATGCACTATTGCCGAATTACACATATTATTGTTTGCAGTCTCTTTTTTATTGTCTGTATCCACCAAGTTCAAGCTTCTGACTTTCAAAAATCCAAGCAAAATTTGATTCTAGTAGCAGTCATTCAAACTAAATCTTGTGAAAAGTAAACTGATGGCTGCAAAACATGACTGTGAAATGTGGTCCATTTTCTTCTATTTTTACTCAATCATTATTATCCCATAAGCTCCAGCGCACAGTTTAACACTGTAGCGTGCTTTTTGTGTGACGGAGCGGCTCATGGGATGACAGTGATCCATGATGCAGGCTGATTCATGCACCTGGTTTGGACACACATGACTTGACAGTGGAACAGAGATGTTCCCTTAGAGCAGTAAAAACCCACTATCTGAATTACAACATCATCCCCTGCTGGACAAATCCAGACAGTACAACTTCCTCGATCGTCCACTGCAAAAACATCAGACATGCCTTAAAATGTCTTGAACTTAAGAACACTAAAATAAAATCAGATTTCTAAATCATGAAGCGATGTAAATGCAACACATTAATTAAACGGGCGCACTGTTATTTACTCCTTCAACGCACAAAAAATGCAGCGATTTATTGTTGTTTGTACATTTTTTAAAGAAGTAAACAGAACACTGGACTTGTCTCATGTTAGTATTTAAGTCTATTTAAAACCATTTTCATTATAATGATGCTTTTTTAATCTTTATTAACTTAAAATGTAATTAATTGCTGCAGTTGTTTTGTGTTCTTCTTGTTGCTCTTCCCCCCCTTAACAATAATAAATCTGAGCAATCTTTTAGATAATTAGTTTTTCATGCAGTGAAGGTGAATTTTCCTGCTACTAATAATAGAAACGGCACGTCTAATAAAACCTGCTGCTAAGTTGTTACATGGTGTTCATTTGAAATACTAAAGATATGTCATCCTAAAATACAATTACTTGTCAAAGAATGTAATAATAATAATAATAATAATAAGTCATGTAAGGATATTTTCTCCTCTCCAATATTTGCCTGTATCTGCCAAAAGCTGCTATTCTACTATAAAGTGGCATTTTTTAGATTATTTGAACAAATTTTGAATATGTGTTCCTTATTGTATGAATTGTATTTTGACATTTGTCAGTTGTCTTTAGAATTTTGTGTTTTGATTTAGTTTTTGTTTTGCTTAATGTTGCTCTTTCCATAGACATTTAATAAATAAATCTTTTACAAAACAGTTACCAAATATTACACAAACAGCATAAAAGATCTGGACTAAATATTTAAGTTCTTTTGCTTTTTTTTTAGAGAAGTTGACTGCATGCAATTACTTAAAACGTTTTATTGCTGTGTTAATGTTTAATTGCTAAACAAGTAAAACGTTCTGAGAAAAAGCTACTTCAAATTTTTAAGCACAATTTGAAAAAAAAAGCTAATTACTATTTGATACGCTGCGAAACATAGTTTTAATTCATTCATTTTTCTTCTACTATTTGTCTATTTTCTCCTAATTTGCACTGCATAAATTGTGCTTTTTTAAATTAATCCAAATTTATATCTATATTTTCATGATGTCTTGCAGTTGGGTTGTTGTTTTACATTTCCATTTCAAAAGGCAAACAAGAGAAATGACATATTTACTCTTAACATAATGTATTTGCTATGATTTGCGGTGAGTTTTTTTCATGGCTTTGCTGCTGTAGAGTCACGAAAGCTAAAATGTAAATGGAATAAGGTCTGCTCTACACTGTGTCATACAATAATAATAAAAAACAAACATCAAATGTTCTGTGAAACTCTGATGATTGATTTTTTTCCCCTCCTCGAGGATTATCTCTCAAACATTTTAAAAAGCTGGTCAAAGTTGGATCACAGATGGCAACAGATGAACTTTATGAAACCCAGCGACAACAGCATCTTTCTATTCTGTGATGTGGGGATCTCCCCTTCCCTTCTGTTTTATTTCACACACAGGCGATGGCCAAACAAGTCTTCCTGTGAGCCTAAGCTGTTCAGACACATGAGGAACAATTTACTGCATGGTAATTTTAAACTAAATTAAACCATGGTCTCCAAATGTCTCCATCTGACACACACCCACATGTATTTGTGACTTTCTCTGTTGATGAGCGCCTGAAGAATCTTACATCTTTGTCCAACAAGGACCGCTTAATATCCCGCACAGAGGTGCAGAGTGGAGGAGTGACAGAGAGCAAAAACAATGGTTTGGCCTCTTAGAAAAGTCTTTCAAAAAGTAAAAAAAAAAGAAAAAGAAAAAAGTTTGGCTCATGTGCACTTAAAGCAACTGATGTTTTATTGTCATGCCAGAGCGGGATACATGGCATTTGCTGCTACATGATTGTTTTCATCATTAGCAGAATGGACCCAGCTCAAGTAAGATTTGCAGCTCCTTTCATCAGACGATCATGTTATTCAGTGGATTTGTCTCCGCAAAAATAATGTTTCCTCCGACGAAAAAGTCAGAGCCGCGGGAGGCCACAGGCATGACTTTAGGATGTGTGCCATTAACAACAAGCGCGGGCCTTCATGTGGAATGCAAAAATTCAGTTTCTGCTGAATAAACTGCATGTGCTGGCAGACGCTGCGGCTGAAGTAGTGAAAGATATTCTGAACATATCTACCTATGCGCTGGCTGTGACATAGAGCTGCGATTGAATGACTGTGCTTTCGTTGCAAACATAAGTAGAGGATCAGTAGAAGCTTGGAGCAGCATTCATGCACGCTTTACATGTGGCCCATTAACAACGATAGAGACAACGGAAAATGATGAATAGGAAATGAATCATCGCAGTGGAAGCAAAAATATGCAGAAAATCTGACTACCGAGCCAGCAGCAATAAAAACTCCATACAATCAGACATCTCTACATGTGTGATTCTTTTTTCCCGGGCTCAATTAAACACGGTGGATGTGTTCAGTGTGCACTCAATGCGAGTGCATGTGCACATATATGATGGTGAGTGTGTCATTAATAGGCCGCACTTCAGAGAAAAAGGTAGAAATCCGCCAGATGTTTTGCAGCTGGGTGGATCTGGTAGTGAAGATCTAGACAGCATCTGTCACAGGCGAACATTTCTAATCTGTCCTGAACATTAGGCAGAGAGCACTAAAAACCCATCGCCGGCCGCATGTGCTGCTCAGCTCACAATGTGCTCACCACAGGCTCTGCAGTTTGGCCCCGAGAAAGTTCAAAATTAAACGAGAACAAAAGTAATATTTATCACGCCGAGCAGCAAAGAGGCAATTTTAACTACACCACTCCTCTATGATTTGTTCTAAACTCTTCTCCTTAATGCACAGTGTGGCTGAAAAACGGCTCGAAAGCAGAACAGGGGCTAACTGGAGTTATTAGGGCAGAGTGCCTGAGGCTAAAGACCAGGGCTTTGAACTAGAGGTCCAGCAGAGCTTAGTGAGGTCAAGATCTGCCTAACAGCAAGCAGAACTAACATCACAGTGTTCTGGATGGGGAGTTTTTTCAAAGAACTTCAGTTGTGTTTTGCAACAGAAATAACCAGACATTCAAATTATGGCACACATTGCCATTTGTGTAAAGTGTAGGGACTATACTTGCAGAAGTTTTCTGACAATAAATCTGCTGCAGATGGATACAAGCTGTAAACTCACTTTTTATATTTCGGTTGTTAAATTTCAACAGTGGCCACACAACTGTAGTTCAGGGCTAAGTATTATGCATTTAGCTGACATATTTGGCTTTTGGAGCTGTGGGAATCACTCCAGGCTGACCTTGATGGTCTCTAGATATTTCCCTTCCTGGGTTCATGTGCCTAGTTACCAGTTGGTCAACCTCGTGCCCTGTGAACTGACCCTGTCCTCCCTCCGAGGTTTGAAAGGAAAAGAAACCCAATCCTCCGGGGAACACTCCGACTTACAAGAAAACTGCTGGCCCGAATCTCTCAGAAGTGCTGTGTTTTCCCACTGGACCACTTTCAGCTTAATAAACATCTTAACTAGCCAGAGGTCCCACGGGAGCTGCTGGGAAATCCTCTGGGCAGCCAGAGCTCAGGAGCTGGCCCTTTATTGCATCCAGGTGGCTGCTAAAAAATGCTGGCTGGCCATAAATGTCCAATAAAATGCAAGTGGCACCTTCAAGGGTGGACAGGGTCAGTGCACCTGTCTGTGGACGAAAACTCCATTCGCTCCCTTGTGTCCGATCAGTTTGATGTCGCACAGCGCGCTGTGCCAACACAGTGACGATGGAGAGATTACTGAGGGGCCCACCGGGCACAGGTCCAGAGGTTTAACACTCATTGTTAGAAAGTCAAACAAATGACCGCAAAGAGATGCAAAGCAAATGCCAAAAAGACTCAACTATAAAGAGACATAAATGAGCAAAAATGACCACACAGAGACTCAAGACTACAACAAAAAGATGCAATAAAGGCCACAAAAAGACAAAGCAACGACAAAAAGGCACAAAATAATAGCAGAAAGAGACAGGAAACTGCCATCAGAATACACAGATTGAGTATAAAGAGACACAAAACAAAAAAGTGTCCTGAAACTACAATCAAGAGACACACACTAACCACGAAGTGAGGCAAAACAACTGTAAAAAGATGAAAAATGACCACAGACACAACGAGACACCAAACAGTTACAGCAATCTAGTTGGAATCAGTCTGGGTGCCTCACTTCCTCTGTAGGAGGCCCTCCATACATTTATACAAATTAACCTTGTGATAGGTAATAGCACAGGATGCAGAAACGTTCCTTTTGTTGTGACCTCCTCAGTCGATGAGTTAATATCATCGCGCTGTTGTTTTAATGCACAGCTAACTGGGAAATTCAGGGGATGCTCATTGAAATTCTGTCCAATAATGTCCCGTTTGTTTACGACTACTTCACACATACGTGAACGGTGGCAGCAGCCTCCCTTCATTTGTCCAGCCTGGTCGCTGTCCAAAGGGAGAGTTAATTGTCCCGCAGGTTTTGGACAGACCTGGACGGTGTATTGGGCCTTTGATCTGACTTGAAAGGAGTTAATTGATTTCTGTGTTACAGGCAGTGTGAAAGGAAAGAAGAAAAAAAGATGCTTGCTGGTCATTTCACAACATGTGCCGAAATATCTGAGAGAGAAAGAGAGAGAGGGAAGGAGGGGGGGTGAAGAGAGAGATCACCTCACACCCGACTCCATCCCTGCTCAATTACAATAATTTGACTCACATGGGCTGGCCGCCACGGCAGAGAGAGGGGAGGAGAGCCGCTGAGTGGGGGAGGAAAAGGGGATCCCTGCTCTGGGAGATCACTCATCTTACCTCTAGCTGAGGTACAGAAAGACAGATTTGATGTGCGGCTCCCCTCAGAGTGCAGCCCGGGAGCTTGTTAAGGTGGCGGTACGGAGAAGACCACACGTCCAACCTCCTGCAGTCTCAGTGGGGCACTCCAACACTTGATGACGTCAACATGGAACAAAGAGACAAGAGGAGGTAAGTGATAGAAATGAAGATAAAGGCATCACTGCTTACAATCTGAATGTTTTACTTTCTAAGACTATTAGTCATTTATATTAGTGTGCAATCATCTAGTTCTCTGTTTGAAGCTGAGGTTATTCCAGCATGTACTAGGCTGAAGGAAGCACAATCAATTTTTATGTTTCCTTTTGTTATTGTTGTGAAAATACGAAGCCAGTGAACATCACATCTTCTAGCAGTGCAATTTGCTGCGTCACCTGCCTGTGGGTCTGTGGGTCCAGCTCTGGTCTGGACCTGCTTTGACAGGCCTCCTGCCTTCACTCCTTCACCTCACTCTGTCTCTGGTCACCCCAGCTCAGGGGGAAACAGGGCTGTCAGAGGGAGAGTGGCAGGCTAAGCCCGTCTTAACACAGCACCTCAAACCACCTCATAAATACAGGCTTCCTTTTCCAATTTCCAAGCGGCCCATCTACCTCTGTCTACATGCTTACACACTGCTCCATGTCATGCGCTGGGGTGTGAGTTTAAAAATGACCACGGGACATCTGGCGGACTCACAGAGGGTGGGGCTTTGATGTGCTGCTCTGCAGTTCAGTTCAACTTCAGCTGAGCCAAATCCTCAAGGAAACGCAGCAGCAATGACTGAGGAGCCTGAAGCGGGCCTGGTAGGTTACAGATAGCAAAGGGAGGTTAGATGCCTCGAAACACATTTTCCATATGTGAGAAGCATACAGACAGCAGCTCCTCACTGCTCCACTGTCATGTAAACTACTGCAGTCCAAAAAAGATTGTTTCCATTTTAATTTTAAAACGTGGTCTCTGAAAATCATCATTATTTTCCATATCATAAAGCGGGGTGAAAGGAAAAGTGAAACCATGTGAGGCGGCTTTTTGATGGGCAGGGTTCACGAGGGAGTTGTGGTTCTGAGAGCAAGCCTGCTCTTTGCCCATCTGGAGGGTTTGGCCACACTGCGGCTCTCACCATGAAAGCAAAACCGGCGATTAGCTTCATCTACACTCTCACATCTGACCAGCACAGCTAACATCACACTCAACCTGCTGTCCACGTCTAACTGCGGCACCTCGAATGCTCCTCGCACTGAGCATGATCCTGAGATGTTACAGCAGGAAAACAGCCACATTTTTAAAGGATTAGGTTTCAATATTTAAGATATTTGTAATTGTCAGCATGTTTCATGAAACTACCAAAACAAAAAATGTCATAGCCCATATTAGGGACATTGAAATGCATCGCTACTGATAATAACTGTGGTATGTATGAAGTGAAATATTGATATCGTGTGCATAAAAAGCTTACTGTAAATAATCCAACACCAGTAATTGTCTGGATGAGACTCCAACAGGTTTTTGGAAAGACCGAGATTATTATCTATTGAGCCTTCGTTCCAACATTTGGTTTCAACATAGAAACAACACTTTTCTTTTCACTTCCTGATTCCTTTTTGTGTCTTATGCATTTGCCTAAAAAGAGACAAAACATACAACTACCAAGACTGAACATGAACTTCATCTATATCATTAGTCTTTTCTTATTTCTGTTTCAAATTTTATATAGATATTGGCAGAATATTGGTTTTGCAAATTCTTTCTGGCACAATGTGTACTTGAAAATCTAACACATCCTGACACTTTTTACAGTCGGTCTGTGGCACTCGACTTTTTAGCAAAGATTAACCAAACAGGAGTTAATAGTTGGTTTGCAGGGGACTATGTGCAGCTGAGAATTAACAGACACTCAGTGCTTTAGTGAATAATTACAGTGGCAGCAGGGTGTATGTAAGATCAACTATAAATAAATGAACTATAAATAAACTACAGTGCCTTTGGTGTAATTAATGAGTACATGTTAATAGATTTCATATGGTGATGGGGCTCTAAAGCACAGATAGTAACTGTTGTCTGTCACTATTGGGCTCATTTATTACATTAAATATATAATATCACCAAACTTATACAAAACCTCATCTAAAAAAATCTTAGTGGATTACCCCAGTTAGTAAAAGGAGCATTGTTTTTTGAATCAAAATGTTATTTACCATTTCTTTCACACAGATTGGTCCTAAAAGTAACGCTGGATAATGAGGAGTTGGCACATTCCACCTTTTACAACAGTCTGCGTGGGAATCTGGATACATATGGCAAACTGTACACATGCACTTTATACACAGCGGGGAGGAGGGCTGCTGAAGCCTGTCACTGTGCTCTAGGGCATCACCGACATGAGTGTCACCTTCATGAAGGAGTGTGAAAGCTGCTCCCTCTGCAGAGGATTCCTCAGACCGTCGCTCTGATTTCAGCAGCAGAACAGAGGAGTTAACGCAAACACTCGTAGAGGGTTGTCATCTGCTGTGTGCTTCATTAAACACCTGTGAATAGCAAAAGCCATTAGGAATTTTGGTCGGGGGGGGGAGAAAAAATAAATAAAAAACAATACCTGCACTGTTAGCAGAATCCACAAGTTCGCAAACTTAGCAGGAGGAGAGTCTAATTAACAACAGGGACATTAATCTATTCATGAGTTTCTAATACTAATTACAGCAGAAAAAAATGTGCAAATGATTTCTCACAATTTAATTAGTTGCAAATGACACATGAGCAGTGAGGAGACGGTGATATTTCAGTATTCCAGAGGATGTTCTGCCTCCGAATCTGGCGGTGTGCTAGCAGCAGGGTGTTGATTGGTTTGACGGATAAACAAATATTTAATTTAACCAATAAAGATGTGCTTTTCATATGGACAGTCAAAAATAAAAGTTGGTGTACATTAAAATATTCCAAAATTACCTTAGTCACAGAAATCTCCAACAAATGTTCCCCCAATTACTCACCTGCAGCTACCTGTCAGAGTAACACTGCATTTCAGAGGTGAAACTTTACGTTGTTAAAGAGCTGACTCAGTGCTGACGTGGGCGGGCGTCTGGGGTAAGTGCTCCCGTGTCTCAAAGCTCTGCTCGTTCTTGCTGCACGCTGCTCATGACGAACTTTCTGATGGAAAGATGCTTCTGCTGGAAAATGAACATCACTCGGGCCTGTTTGTGTGTGATGGAGCTGCCTCCCTGTTCTCTTTTGTCCTCCCCGACTGCTACTCACTGTCAGCCCTGTTATTTTGACGAGCAGAATGTGAGTCACAGCTAACACGCATTTATGAACTAATCTATTCAGGAATATTAATTAGTTCACTTATTTTCCAACACAGCAGCATTCGAATCACTTCCTGTGAGGCTTTCTGAGTAAGATGAGACAAAAAAAAAAAAACTAATTTACAGAAGTCACTTTCACAACAAGAAAATTGAAAAATGTCTAAATTTTAATGCTTAAATTTGTACATTATCACAAAAATTTCAAACACTGTATTTTTTAAATAGAGTTCATGAAGGTAAAATGCATCTACTGTTTAAAATTAAATGACACATCATTAATGCTGTATCCTGAACATTCACTTCATTTCATGACTTCATTTTTTCACAAACGATCCTTCTGTCAGTTTGTCTTGTTCCTGTTGTTGTGGCTCTGTCAGCTGGAGAGGAGTGTGTGAGAAGTTAATGAGCAATGCTCCACTCTGTACTGAAGTTGTACTGAAACTGCAAAGAAAAGCAGAAGAAGAAGAGAAAGTGCACATGAGCGAATGATACCATACTATTAAAAACAAAACACAGCCATCACTATGTTGTTTGGTGGCTCTCATCCAGGTTGTTTTCTCCTGACTAGATCCTTGCTTGTGTTGTGTCTGCTCTCAGATGTACGTCGCTTTGGATAGAAGTGTCAGCTAAATGAAACTGCAAATCTATTCTGAAGTAACTACAAATAAAAATTCCCAACAAATGTTGCAATGAACAGCAGACACATTATTAGTAGCATTTGCACACAACGTAATTGTAACTGAACGATAGACTAAAACAGTGATTTAATATTATTGGAAAAACATTAGATTGGTCTAAAGAATGAAGATTGAGAAAATATAAAGAACCACTGCCCCCCTGTGGCATGACATGGACATGACTATCTATAAAGCTCCAGACACTCTTGGTTTATGAGGCATTTTGGGTCGGAAAAGTGTCATTTTTATTCATTTTCACTGTTTCTACACAACTAATTTTCAACTCTTTGTTGTCAGAAACTGAGTAAATATCTGACATTTGTGTGCTAGAGGTGTAATTTGTCCCTTTATAACAAAAACAGGTAAAACCATTGGTTACGCTAGATTGCTTTAGGCCTTGATACAAGCCTACAGGCTATAATGTGACAGGTACGCATAAATTATTATCTCTTCCTTAACGTTATTATAAAATGCATCTACTATCTGTTACAGCCATCCAGTCAGTTTTTAGTGCCACATCAATCTCCGACTTCAAGTTAACTATCATAAAAACGGTTCCATGCCTTCCATGCCGTAAGGTATACAGATGTTAAAATTAGGAAAAAAGGAGCGGTGGCATTCGGTAATGATGGATAATATTATTATTATTACCCTGAATCAGTACTGGAAGAGAAAAAGTTGGTTTGGTGTGCCCCCAAAGCATTAGCAGTTCCCAGCAGTACTCAGACATATAATCCACTTTTCCAAAATCTATTCCAAAGGTCCAAATTATTAAGAAATTATCTAAAAAGGCAAAGCTCCCAAGCAAATTGACTAAGGCAATTAAATAATCTCAACAAAATGGTATAATTTGAATAATTTATGGTCAGAGAGTTTTAAAGCGTAATAACACATTCTTGATTTTGCTTAGGGTGTAGTTCCACTGGCTGAACAGGGAAGTTTTGTGACACAAGTTGTGCTCACTACTCGAAGTTCAGACAGCTGTATTACTGCAACACAGCACTAGGTGATGCTGTATGATCACTGAAATAAGTTTCCAAATCTCCAACAGAAGCCGGCTGAGCCCACAATGGCTAAAACCGGGTTCTCTTGCTCAAAATGCCACCTTCCCCGATTTCCACCGACTTGAGGGGAAGCTGCAAGTTCCCCCAAACCTGTCACATATCACAAGCCTGTTATTTGGGAAAGAATTCAGCCCCCCTACCACACAAAAATTCAGCCTCAACATCTGGCACAGTAAATAAATATTCCTGTGTGTACGTGTGTGTGTGTGTGTGTGTGTGTGCGTGTGTGTGTGTGTGGATGATGGATGGGGGAATGGGGTGTTATCAGGGAGAGCATGTATCAATGTCTGCCAGTTTTACACACAGGCTGACAGGACAGTGACACACTAGAACATGGGCGGCAGTCACCCAGACGAGCCGAGCTTCATTTCCTGTCCCTGCTCCACTGCCAAAAATATGTGACATGTTGTCTTCATTAATTCCACCTCTATTTGGAGCTCTCCCGCTCACATACCCCTGTACACTACTGTCCTTCCATACATTCACATGGAAGCACGCACGCACCCACACCAAGCATAAGCAGGGAAAGAAACACAAACGCACACACGGACAACTCCCTACAAGCTCTAAAAACCAATCATACATAGGTGCTAATGAAAATCTTGTCATGTGTGCATACACACTTCTTTCCACCCAAGTATACTCCCTCTCAAAATCATTAGCCAGCCGCCAACAACATTTTTCAGCAGAGCAAACTACATAAAGATGTCACTTTAAATCGCTTACTAATTAACACTTAAAAAGACACAAATTAGATATGCGTGGCTAAAAGCAATTATAATATCCGCAAGTTTTGCGAGTCATTTGGGAAATGAAAAGAATGCCTAATTGCTGGAACCAACATCATCTGAGACATGGCTTAAGTGATGCCTGTTAGGAAATGGTCTTATCTACAACTGCGGCTGTGATTACAACAGTTTTCCTCAATTACATGTGCATATGTATAATTCTAGAAAGTACATCTCTTTCATGAATCTATATTTTTTAATGGGTTTAAAAATGAGGCAATTAGATTCTGTGCAGAAAGCGCCTCCAGTTTCTGAGAGGAGGGGGAAAAAAAAAAGAGAAGCACGACAGAAAGGCACAGACAGTGACCTCTTCTGGACAACAGAAGAAGAAATTTACTCACAAACACTGAGAAAACTGGTGGATGACTTTATACTAAAAGCGGCTTTTACTGAATTTGAGTGTGGTGCCTTTTACTCAGAATAAGCTCAGAAGATTTCTGAACAAAAGCAGACATTCTATTAATATCGAAACACTGACACAGAAAAACAAGAAAAGCGGCAGACGGCGTGTTTGCAAGAAAATCACGACTATATTTCCCCCTGTTGTTCTGCAGATATCATCGTGGGATAATAATAAGAGCAGAGAAGTAAAAATAACACAATGGTGAGGGATGTTTCCACTTGGAAACTAATTATCAAGCTAAGCTGTGACTTCATCCTCATCAGCCTGGCCCCACCATTAATCTTGTGCTGTCGTCCACTTCACTAAATCCTGTGTGTTACACTATCTCACATTTACTTCATCAGCTCCAGCGTGGCTGTAATTAATGATTTCTCATGCCCTTCCCTTCTCTTCCCCAGCTCAGCTCACCATGTGTCCTCCTGCTAATCACACTCTCTGAGAAGAAAGGAAGGAGGAGGAGAGGAAGGAAGAGAAGGAGAGGAGGAAGAAAGGGGGGAGCAAAAAAAAAGACAAGAACATATAGGATGAGCAGTCAGCCTGTCTCCACCCTGGACACACACACACACACACACACACACACACACACACACACACACGTGCATGCCATTAATACCTGCGCTGACAATGAGCTGCATTCAGATGACCATATGACAAGATGGCGACTCTGTGTGATTTGGATAGTATATGACAGAAGACAGAGGCAGAGTGCAGAACAGACACCCGGTTTGATGAGGGAGTGTTTGCTCTGTAACACATCTCAAACCCAACAGCACCTGTTCTTTTACAGTGGTCTGTCACTTCCTGGCAGTTCTGATACCAAGATACCGTGCTAATGAGAGAGAAGGGGGGTTGTCACTCTCTTTAAAGCACACACACATAAAAACAGCTCACACACACACACACACACACACACACACATACAAAGACATACTGACTCTCTTTTTTTTCCCTCTTGCTCTCACAAACACGAGCTCTAAAGAAGGAGCTGCACACTGATGATTTTCTTCCTACGAATGCCTGTAGGCTACAGTGTTTCATCAGAAATGGGGAGCGCTTTTTATTTGCTCTACATGATCTCGAACTTTTTAACTACGAAGCTGATTGCAAACTTAAAAAGTTAAACATGCGGAATCTGACCAAGAAAGACTCCTTAAGATGTACAGCACTGTGTGAGATGCTAGATTGAGCTGTTTGAGAGAAGAATTGGGGAATAAAAGTCAAGTGTTTTGGAACAGGAGACGAAGCTTTTAAGAGAGAATGGCTGCCTAGCTTGGCCATGCTTTTATTCAATTGGGGCTTAGTGGAGCCAACAGGGCCTCGCTGTCTCAGACACTTAATTACAACCCCAAGACCGTTTGCTTTGCATTCTGGGCCAGCGGCGTCAGCGGCAGCCGAGCGTTGCAGCCTCTACTCACTTCCTCCTCGATCTCTGCCAGGGATTTGATCGTAATGCCCATTAAATTGACTTGCTGCATCTGAAATCAAAAGCAGGGAGAGGAGGAGGGAGAAGGAGAAGAAGAAGAAAAAAAAACACACAAGAAACATGGCGGTTAGGCTCATGGCTAAGTAAGCATGCTTAAAATCTTTAATCCTCTCCCTCTCTGTGTCAATACAAACGGGGCTATAGTGACAACCACCGCCAGCCAGCCAAATGGACTGCATTGAGCCAGCTCTGCCTGACTGCACGCATTCATCACTCAGTCTGGAGGAAAGGAAAAGAAAGAAAATGGAAGGAAAGGAAAGGGAAAGTGGTGTTCACCTGAGGTGAAGCTGTAGGAGAAGTAACTATCCTCACCACTCTCTTATTATTATATATAATAAAGCAGTCATTTGGTATTTTGTCACTGAACCCTCAAAGGATTTTTACCTCTTTGGGGCGTCCATGAAACTTGTCAGAGATCACAAAGGGCACATCATCCAGAGCTGTGAAAAAAAGTAAGAAAAAGCAAAGTTGAAGTTTGACTTTTATACAAACATATATTACTCCCTATTCTTCATCCTGAGTCTTTCCACTAGACTAAATGTGGGATTATAAAACAGCAAAGCTATCAACATCCCCAGCCACCCCAGCACCTCCCCTCCTTCCGTCTACGGAGAGAAGATGAAAGGCTTTTTTATTCTCTGCTGTATTTGAGCACCTCCACTCTCTCCTCCAACCCAGCCCTTTCCCAGCCCTCTTCCAGTTTAATTACTCTTGATTATTCCCGATTCCGTCTTGTCTGAGAGATGTTCACCTCCGAAACAAAGACACACTCACACAAGGCACAGAAAAGCGGAAAGAAGAGAGACAAAACATTCACCAGATATCAAATTTGCATGAAAATAAGCCACACTGTTCAGCCGGCAAAAAGTGGATTGAAATGAGGACTTGCCAAGAGCGTGGTGGTATAATTAGCATTTGACCAAACAAACGAGCTTCAACAGAGCTATAATTAAGCAGGCCTGTAATTAAGTGTATGCCCTTTATCATAATGATCGTGGTTAAAATGGTGTGATGGCTGCCAGTTGATTATTAATGGTGTAACCCCGTCCTGCATGCATCCTGCACTGGAATCAAGGTGTCACGACTGTCAGGCTAGAGAGCAGCCCTTTGTTTATAAAATACATTAGGGCCCAAATTAACACAGGGTGACAAGAGACACAAAGCCTCTCGTTTCCAGACTGAAGGGAAAACTGCAGCTGCTCGGCTTCATTATAAAACTCCCAAATCTGGAGGCACAAAACTTGCTGCAGTTGGCTTCGACAGGAGCCCCAAATATCAAGAGGCCAAGCTTCCAACTGGTGTTCTTTTACCCGCAAGTCCATCAGGCCGCTGGCACAGGAAAAGGAACTCATAAATGTAAGCCGAAGCTTTTCATGAGTCATCGTTTGGGAGCTGACACTCCTTTTGGCCTTTCCTGTTCACAGCAATATTTAAAAGTATGAAATTCTAAAATATCCCTCACTTTGACACTTGTGTGACTTGCTTTCCTTTCTCGGTTATTACACTGATCCATGGTTTGGCACTTTCCACACAAGTGTAGTACAATGTGATCTTTGTAATCAAAGCATGACCCTCACCCTCATGACCACAGGAAAGCTTATTTAGTTTCTTGGCTTGTATTCATCTCCCACTGTAAAAAAAAAAAAAAACGCAGTGGGAACATAACTCTAGAGCCACGCTAGCTGCTGTGTAAGGCTGTGCTGAGACACAGTGGTTCTTTGAGCTAAATGCTATTGTCAGCATGCTTACACAGTCATCGCAATGATAACAGGTTGATGTTAAGCAGGTTAATGTCTTCAATGTTGACCCTTTTAGTTTGTGTGTTAGCATTGGCTACTTAGCACTTACAAATTAAAGGTGGAGCTGTATATACTTATAACAAAGAAAAACCAACTTAAAATGGGATGAGGGCGCTACATGAAAATTTAAAGGACCATCAAAATAATAGCATTTCAAACTGTGTGTTGAAATAAAATTTAAAGGGAATCCATTGCATAGTTCTTGAGCTATTTCACTCAAAACCTAAGTCCTTCAAAGTCATAGGGGTTCACTCTCTGGGCTCCATGAGCATCTACATCAAATGTCATATTATTATGTCCAACGATTTCTGAGATATTTTAGTCCGGCTTTAAGTGGTGGACCGATCGACCAACTAACCAGCAGGGACAGCCATCACTAGACTGCTACGAGAGAAAAGGTTGAGACCTGGCTTTCTTTCCACTCATTCAGGAGATGTTGAAAGCCTGGGTCCTGATATCCACCTCCCAGCAGCAGCTTTGAATGCGTGGCCACTTGAAGCAAGCGAGCAAGAGCGGGCGACTGGGAAGGCATGATGACTTGTTTAGGCTCATAACTACAAGTGAATAAACAAGCACTACTGTGTCGCTGGGAGCACCAACACCAGGCAGAGGTAGGCAGGGAGAATACATTTGAATCAATAGCCAGCAACGGGAAGCTGAGATTGTAGCTGCTGATGGATCTGTGAGGCACGGACAGATGAATGCACGGAGCTGAAGGCCAGAGAGTTTCTTTATTGCTCAAGGATTACATTTAAAACCAGATCTCACTTTGTATTCCTCCACCATCTATACTAGAGAGGCTATCTTACAGCCAGACAAATGGAGAGGCTCCACAGATGACTTGGTGGTAAGGAATGAATGCTGTACTATGGAGAAATCTGAAGGTGCAAAGGGCAAAAATAATGTAAATCCAATCTTCTGACCAAGAATCCAAGTATGAAGCATGTTCTTGCCGCTCAAATGGCCAGGCTACACTCCATTACCTCACGAGTGTATTGCAGTGTGGGGAATTGGGTAGTTATTTGGCATTTGGAGCATGTGAGTGCAGTCAATATGAAAACATCTGGCAGGAATTTTGGTACAGCGACTGTGATGATGATGATGATGATGGTGGTGATGATGATGATGATGATGGGAGTGAGCGCAGAGGTGGCGTTAAGTAAGGAGGACCCTGTGGCTTGAGTGATTGTAGTGTAAAGAACGAAGTCAGCACAGGCCCCGTGTGGATCATTGCCTTATTAATGGCTCCGTCAGGTGCGATGAGCAATGGCTGCATTGTCATCTCCAGCCCCTGGGCACAGATGAATGGCTGTTTCAGGGCGGGAAGGGCTCCCTCGTACGCTGGGCTGAGCACTAATCCCTCACTCTTCCATTGTTGGATGCACTGTCACCCAGGACTTCAGCAGCACCATACATTGCATTTCCTGGGCTCTAACAGACATGGCCACGCACTACACAGGCGTCGACATACCTATACACACACGCACACACACACACAAACACATAAACCACACCGAGTTGTGCTCCGACACTGACTGATGGAAAAATATGCGTGGGTGATCGAGCATACCCCATATTACCTGAACCACAACTCAAGAGTAACACTTTAGGAATGTTGATGAACTTTTATTTTACACTCCACTAATTCAGCAGAATTGCATTGATCTCTGTCTAGTATGATTACTAGGGTGAATCTGTCTCGCACCTGAATTAAGAGAGAAAGTCACAGTCAGGGCAGTAATGTGCGAGTGCAAATGAACATCCATTACAAGTTTTTACTCATGATTGAGCTGATCTCCATTGTTTAGCAGCATAAAATAATAAGTAAGGCAGGTCAAAAATAGGTAAGAGCTTCATCTGGAACCTGCTGTATTTCATATTCCAAACAATTGGATGTTGCCTTTTCTCGATGTGTAGCCTGGCTAGACATCGCAATGCCTTGGCTGTCGATGTGACTCTCAATTTGAGCCGGATTCTTTATGCAGACCATGGAAATGCTATTCTAGTTGCAGACCCCGCTCTCTGTCACCTCTGCAGATAATGGTGAGTAGATGAACAGAGAGCTGGAGGAGGACCCCCTATGCCCACTCACAGCCCTTAGCCCCGCTCTGACATGAGAAATAGTGCCCAGGCCTGACAACATCTCGGAGACATATTGTAGTTTATTTTGTCGCCCGGGCATGCCATCTGTGCCATTCCAATAGAGGGTGTGTGTTCAGGCTGCTGCAAGAGAGAGGGCGCGAGGCTCCGGGTCCCTCAGTAGCTCTGCAGCCGCGGCAGGTCATTAGTCAAATTGCCTAATGAGAGAGAATACAAATGGCCCCCTACCCTGACAGGAGGAATTTTGGAGGTGTCAGAGCTCCTGACCCGTGCTATGAGAACAGATGATAGCGAGTTGCTATTTTCAGATTCTTTTAATGACTATGGCTCTATGAAACCCATTCTTTTTCTTTTATCTTTTTCCCACTTTCTCAAACCCTCTAGACAGATGAATGGAGAAAAAAAATACTTTTCAATATATTAAAAATCTGGCTTGCAAAAGTGTAAGTGCAACTTTTGAATTATTTAAATGTTTACTGGGGAGTCAATTAACATTCTAAAAAGCGTATTACATTGATACTAAAATAGATGATGCGCTGGAATGATGCTGAGGGTTTCTGATCATCTATTTTTATTTGTTTCTGCTGGCTGTGTGCAGCTTGTTTCCACAGTCTCACTGTAGTGTGTGCGAGCCTCTGTTGCAATTCTCCTGACAGTGAGTCAGTTCGTTTATACTGAAATATTAATTTCATTTCATCCAAATGTTCAAGAACGTAAACAAGTTTAAAAGGTTTCTGAATGCTAAGGGTACTATGCAAAACATCCAGCCGATGAATGTGTTTACAGTTGCATACTACAGGCTGGGTTTGCTAAACACTTGGAGGAGAAAGAAGTCGAATCATTTCACACAAGCTTTGTCCACTCTGATGAATATTTTGCAAAAGAAACTAATCTGAAAAAATATGTGAAATGTTTTCAATGCAGCAGCAAATCCTTCCTTTAAAGGGGACATTCAAATGAAGCAGCCTTTAAATGTACTGTTTATTTAGAAGTGAGCAATATGCAACAAGAACGTATTGACATAAATGATGAATGGAATTGAACGTCATTAGTTCTACATTACCTGGTTTATTTGCAAATTCACCAAATTCTGAATTTTTGGGGTTTTTTGTTACCGGAGGGATGCAAAATGGCAAGCTTATGTAGAATGACCCACTTACTTTTCCATCTGTGACAAGCAGTCCTTGAAATCTGGTTGTGGGTAGGGAGCCAGGAGACAGTCCCAGCCGGGCGCTGGTCCATCAGTCTTCCAGAAAGTGGGCAGAGCCAGCAACACTTACGGTGAGTTGGCCACAAACACCGCTGCATAACACAGGATGGTATGAGGGGGTGTGTACATGTGTTCAATTCTTCAAAAGGCCTTTGCATAAGTTCGATCAAATTGAGCCTGTATGCTGAATAGGCTATTTGATGTTAAGTACAAAAAACCGTTCGGTCATTTACTATAAAAACCCGTTTGAGTTATTCTTCAAAGCATTCAGTAATGGAGAAATACTGGGAGAACCCTTTTTGCTGACTGGCTATTGAGCGCTCTCATGAAATTAAATGGACAATCAGACTTTAATCAGCAGCACAGTGTCTTTTAAGACACTGCCATGGCACTGGCATTGATCCCCAGCTGTGGTTGCTGGTAAATGTGCAGCAGAATGTGTGTATAAATGGGGTACGCCTCTCTGGACAAGTGTAAAAGCTGGCAGAGGGCTGACAGTAAATTGCATGTGCCGGATGGGACACAGCAGAAGGCACAATTACACAAATCCCCTCTTAATTAGCGGTTCTGTGGGCAAACTAACCCGTAATGATGCGAGGGATGTGGCGAGCCCCAGAAATCCTAACAAGAAACACTCACCAGCACTGGAGACTGGGTCATATGGCCCCAGTTCCCCCGAAGTAGTGACTGACGCGTGATCCGTTTTGATCAGTGCAGCTGCAGGAGATGATTCCCATGTAGCCCTGCTACCCCACAACCCCTAGCCCTTGCTGAGCTACTTGCCCTCTGGACTGTGGGTAAAGCAGCAGGCCCTATGTGGTTGTGGGTGGCATTATTAAGTTCTCCATGCTCACAGTACCAGGCAATGTAAAGTGGCATCTCACACGGTGAGTAATGAACTGTGCCAGAGCGGAAGCAGGAGGGATGACAGCCAAAGAGGCCTCCTTGGCAGCCACTAACCTGGGCATCCACCAATTTATCATCCCCTAGAACCAATCCACCAATGCTGCACTGCCATTTGTCATTAATTATGCTAATAAGGACACCATTACTCTCCTGATGAAACAGGAGACTGTCATTAGTATAATGCATTTACAGTCTGATACATACGCATTTGCTTATTAGTTTTACTGTGCGTGGTTTGGTGGAATTTAAAAGAGAGATTTCCTATATAAAACTGTGAAACTATGCATTTTAAAAATTCAAGTGCCGCTGCAGAGGAACACACGACTTGTCTGTACACACTAATTGACTATCATGAAACGACAAAGCAACAATTTTCAGAATCGTGCACCATTCCCTGCACCCTGACATAAAACGGCCTCATCTGTGTAAAGACATTGATGTGTTTGAACTTTTTTACAGCACACTTCATGGTTCTAAGCAAACCAGTCTGAGCAGAACTATTTAATACAGCTTCTGGGAGCCCCAGATGCCCTTTTCCAAAACGACTTCATTCCCAGAATCTCATTGTGCTTTCTAAATCACACCACAGTATGTATTAGAAGATCATTAATTACAAACTTAACAAGTCAGCAGAGCCATTAAAAGATCTTTAAGGCATATTTGACCATAAATCTCCTTAAACTATATTTAATGACTGGATTTTTGTGAAATATTTTTTATCAAGTTCTAATTAGATGTGTGATAACAAACCCTGCTGTACATGGGGCAAATGAGGGAGCCGTGACAGGCCCATCCATTGAGGCTGTCCACGTCTGGACACTGAAACTAATGGAGCACTGCTTCTATCTCAGGGATGGATAGAAAGCAATGAGGGATGAGACTCCAGAGTCCAGTCTGGCCTGCAAATGCAAAGCCATTTAAAGTCTCTTATTTGACTGTAATAAAGGTCCAAAAATGCCTGAGGGCCTCCAGGCTCCAGTCAAAAATTCCATTAGGACTTATACAGGATTGATCCTCAAATACTAAATAGCACCATCGCACAGGAATCGATCACGTTTTGCTACCAAACCTGGATAGTCCAATAGGATTTTTGACACGGAAATTGAATACAAGTCAAAAAGATTTCCCTGAATGGTGTCATACCTGTTTTCTGACGCTGAGATATAAACTCCTTGCAAAATATAAAGCTGCTTTTTAAAACACTTGATTTTGGCATCTATATGAAAATTAATTTGTTCTAGTAATGTCCAGAATCATACAGGAACCCACAGGAAATGTAACCCACACTTATTTTAAAATATATACATAACAAACATTATTCTACAAAAGGAAAAAACAACATTTGAACTGCCAGGTTTACAATTCAGAGAAAGTGAAACAGTAGAGAGAATAACATGCAGTCAGTGAAAAGAATTCTCTCAACTCCTTCTCTTGTCATGCTTACATTTGCTATTGTTTCACATATACCTTTAGCATGGATGATGCTGATAGCATGTTGGTGTGTTTCAGGCCAGAGTTTAACTACAATTCAGCAGAATTCACCCTAAACGTTGACACTATGCTGACATGTCAATAAGGAAAATTCACAAACGTCTCAAACTTAACTCAGAATTAAAGCAAATTTAAACACTGAGCAATTTATAAGCTACAGATTTATGATTACAGAATTCAGCACTCCTTTATATCATTAGCTCCTGGGAGTAGTTTGAGAATGTATGTGACTGTGTGTGTGTGCATTAGGTGTAAATACTATTCTCCCTGTGAACCACGCTCTCTCTCTCTCTCTCACTCTCTCTCTCTCTCTGTTTCGCCTTTTGCTGACCAGGGGAATTAAGAAGCAAAACGTGGGTTTTAAGAGCGTTCCTTTCATGTCTTGATGTAAGCTTTGGCATTACTTCAGACATCAAGATCGGTTTCATAGAAATCCCATTCCATCTAAAGTAAAAGCGCGGCAGTAAATCTGCCCATACCTCCCCCATAACACTTCCATAAATGATTCATTCAGCTCAGTTTAGCTGATGCAAAACAGAATGTTAGTGAGTTGTGGATGGAGCCTGAGCTGCAAGTGGAGGACAAACCCGCTGCTTAGTAATTTCATCAATCTCTGCGAGAGAAAGAAGGGGAGAAAGAAGAGAGCGGCGTACACTAATAATAACTTTTGTGTCACTATCCAGAGGTTGTGTTTTTTAATCCCTCAGCCTAAAGAATTGTGTTATTCTAAAATATAACCCCAGCGGTGCAGAAGCAGTTGAGATCCATCATGGTTTGAGATAAGAGCCGGCTGATCTCCTCCCTCTGCACAGCCTCGCCCAGAACTACACAGGGAGATAAGATGGAACTTTTGTTTGAAACCTGATGAGAACCCTCTTAATGAAAGTGCTGCGCCAAAAATAATCTTTTTTCTCCATGTTAGTCAATCAAGAAATGGTGTAGTTGGGGGAAAAAGAGGAGAAAGAAAGTAATTTTGCATAATCAGTGAGCACCATCTGGAACAATTAACCAAATTCCACAGAACTCAGAGGATCAGTCATATTGGCTTATTAAAGATCCAGAATTATACAAGTAATAAATCCTTGGAAAAACGAAGCGTACCCCTGCCTGTCACGACTATTTTAACTTCAAATACAGTGGAATACTTGATAAGGCTGAAAAGAGGAGATTAATATATGCAAATTATGTCGAGCATTTAAAAGCCCCCCAACAACTGTCTCGTTTTTTTTTCTGTCTCTTATTACAGGGCTTTATGTTTTATTCATACACCAACTCACCTGTCATTTCATAAGCTATAATATTATGAGGGTATTATTAAACAGCATAAAGTGGAGCTTTAATTGGAAAGCTCCATTGCATTTTCCAATTATTTGCAGCAAATTAAAAGCAGATGCACATAGTTTAATAAGAATTCTAATATTGTTTCATGAAAATCAAAAATCACTGTCATCCTGCCAAGATATTTTGCAAACCCAAGTTAATTTTGAGTCTCCTATTTTTTTCCTCCTCCTCTGAAGGATGAACTGTCTCGTGTCTGTTAATTGAAGTTCCTCTAATGGATAGGGAAATAATTGCTCTCCATATTATGTTAGATCAGGGCCAATGTCAGGATTTATTTTTGATTAATTCTATAGATATGTAAATGTATTACTTTTTATTACATTTACCTTTATATCAGGTGGATGTCTGTTGAATACTATATGTTGGTGTGCGGGTAATAAGGAGAGACCGCAACGCGACAGACGTCACAGTTTTATTTTAGATTTTTTAAAAACAACTTACATTTATTTTTATCTAACACATGCTTTTGAGACAGATTTCTTGAATGCACGCATAATTACCTTTAAAATATCCAGATTTTTCTGTCAATGTATGAATAATAGACCTAATTGGCAAAGGGACTTGGCATGGATCAAAGCAACGCTAGTGAAGAAAAGCAAAAGGTTGGAGCTGCTATGAAAACTTGATAACTTTTCAAATGAGCTTGAACTGTCAAGTGAAAGAGAGCCGCAAAATAAATGTGAATTAGTTTTTAATATTCTGGAAATAAATGTCAGAGCCTCTGCACATCACATCTGCCCATGATGTGACTGCAGATGACAGATTTGCCAGACATGTTACCTCTCCTCCCCTCAACTCGCCTTCTTTTTTTTTTTGTGTTGGGCTTTTTGTTTTGTTGGGAAGTGACGGAGGGTTTAATCAAGAAAGCAGGCAATTCATCAATCCTAAAGAAGGCGCCTGTACAACCCTGACAGAGCGCACATGGTTTTAGACCAACTCGAACCTGGCCAGCTGTCAGCCCACACACGCCCGCGCACACGCCGGCACCCATGCACCAACGCACACACACACCAGCGCTATCGCCATGCTAACAATTAACACAAATAGGCTGTCGGCTACGACCTCACACTTGGTCTGCAGGCTATCGCGTTGTTAATGAAGGGAAGTTGCGTTCTCTCACATTCACAGTGTGATGCTGTAAGGCTGACGAGCACACAGTCTCAAGGAATAAAGCAAGAACCATCTCAGGCTAACTCCATTATCTGCTTTTCTTGAAAACCTCACCAACCCATGAAGGGGGGAGAAAGAGGGAGCCTGCAAAGGACAGTTTTTCTGGGGATAAATGATGACTGCTGGCAGCGCTCTGTACAGTATGTGCATGTTCTTCACTGTCACTCAAACCCTGTCCCGGTGGAGGAATCCCACACCAAATGCCACAAACCGTTCAGCTGTGTGTTAATGTCTGCTCCTTCAGGGCCTCACTTGTCCTGACTACCTTATAAAATGACTGTCATACCAACACAATGATGTATTAATCAGTGTGCAATTTTGTCAATTATCCACATTTTTTCTTTTTTCTTTCTTTCTATTTTTTATAGTGCACATAAATTCAGATGTCAATTTCAAATAAATTCAAGAATTCAAAAGAGTTAAATTTCATGCATTGTACATGTAATTTCAGAAATTATTTCATACTAGATTTGTATTAAATAAGCTGAGGGTAACGTGGCCATAGCCTGGGTGTGCCTCTGCTGGAGCAGCAGGAGGAATCCTCACCACATGGTGTCTCTCTCCAGCTGGATAAAAACCTGCCTGCCTCATTCACCTCGTGTGCCTCACACACTCTTTAAGGCTAGAGCGTCTCAGCCGGCTCTGACTCGGTGGCGCTGAGGCTGTCATAGCTAAGCTCTGTTTCCTAACGAATTAGCCTCTTTTTTTCTTCTTTTAGTAATGGGGCATTGTACTGTTGTTGAGTTTCTCCTTGAAAAAGAGAATGGAATTCGTCCAGTGCATGCAAGGTACATATGTAAGTATGGCATGTGATGGATCATCTTTGACAGCTGTTAAATGTTCTCTTGAGTGTAATGCCAGGCTCCTCTGGGAAGTCACGTTCACTGAGATAAGCAAAGCTCTGTACAGTATCCATCAATGAGAACATCTAGGCATAGAGCATTTGTAGATCAAGTACCAGAGGAGCTCTTTACATTCACGCATAGGGGGAAACCGTGCAACACGGAAAGCATTAGTACAATTTGCATTTAACTTTTTCTGCCAAAATACAGCATTTTTTTAACGTAAGTACCACAATTTAATAACCCAATGCGGCCTGGGTAATACAATCAAATTATTTTTTAGTGTATAGTTGTCTAAACATTGTCATAAATAGCACTGACTTGCATACATCAGTGTGAAGCTCTTTACCTGAAATTGTGTAGCTCCCACTGCTCTGCTTCCCACAGTCTGGCCTGCTCATGGTTTTCCTGCTAACGAAACAGAAGTAACAATATTCAGTCAGTTGATCAATACTACAGTATTGACAGCAATGTTTAAAAAAAACCAAAACAAAACGCATATAAACTTTGTATTTCAGAAGAACATTTATGCTCCAAGAGACACGTCTTAGAAACTAAACTAAAATTTGAATTGGATTTTTTTAGCGTATTAAAAGCACAGAGGCTCTCCCCTAACACAAAAGCTCTCTGAACTGTTAAAAGCAAAACAGAGCACTGGAATGCCGAAGAGGAGAAATATGGTAGAAGTTAAACTGTGCCTCAGCTGCACTGGGGCTCCAACAGACCTTTAACAGGGGTTTGGAGCAGCATCTTGTTAATTCTGGGGGAACTGAGAGATTCCATTATTCAAGGGAAGTCTGTTTTTTTTTGTTTTTTTTTACTGTTTCATGGCCTTGTATTACAGAAAACAGCACAGAATGCACTTTGTGGGCAGTTGAAGTTAACAAACCATATAAGATTGAAATCCTCATCAATCAAGCTATCATGAATTACACCCTGTGACTCACCCCTACGGATCGATAAATCCACAGCAAGCAGGGGGGAAAAAAATTCACAGCTTCAAGAGCGCTGCATAACGTGACATGCTTTGAAGGTAAAATGAGCTCCGGGATGGCATTATAAAACAAACGATCTTATAACGACAATGCAAAGTAGTCGGCGATATCATTAAAAAGGGGAATTGCTTTGATTGGAGGACATGCAGACATAAGAGTTTGTTCTTAAATAGTACAAGACAAGCAGGATATAGAGGAAGCAGGAACTTGGTGCTGAATCGCAAAAAAAAAAAGAGAGGACAGATTTTTGGGAGTGAGCAGGTGCGAAGTTGCAAATAATGAAGTGTGTTTTTGCGTACCATGTTTTGTATTTTGTGTATCTGTGTGTAAACATAATCAATCTTTCCTTGCAGCGGGTGTAAAATCAAAAAAATTCTCAAAATTTAAGACTAAGGGCTGATCTGCATATTCTGAAGGTGCTGCGCGTGAGTTGCGACTTTCAAAGCCTTATCTCTTCGGATGAGATAAATAAATGCAATAATTTCCATCAAGAGCAATAAAACAAGACTTGTGACAGGCTGTGGTATTTATGAGCTGAAGCCTGCAACTCAGATTTATTTGCAATGAAAGGGTCGACTTTTCTCCTCCTCATTTACATCAGCATTTGGCCATGTTAAATCCAGGCCAATGGTGAATTTTTAAAAGGTTGGCATCAATCTTGTGGGAACGATTGCCATATTCAACGCAGACTTCTTTTACCTTGCAAAGGTTGATTCCTCTGCTGAGGAGGAAAGGTACACATCTTTCAAAGCGCAGAGACATCCCACGGACTGATAAAGTGGAGGCAAACGGTTGAAATGTCTTTTAAGGCATCTGTGTTTGTGTTGTTGCATTAGTAACCAGGAGAAACAACAAAAACAGCACTAAATCTGGCCTTTTATGGCTCTGAAAATGTGAAAGCGGTACTTGACATCCCCAAAACTCCACGTGAAACTAGGAAAATATGTTCCGGAAATATTTTTGTACAGGCTACATCCACGGTTGCCTTTCCCATCTGTTTGAAAAACGCAAAACTGTCTCAGTCCAAATTGGTGATTTCTAAATACAATTTTAGGTGCATTGGAGAGGGTAACATATGGCAAATCAATTAGACAACTAATTCTTAAAACAAAAACATGGCAAGTGCATTTGCTAATCAACAGCAGCGTTGGGGCTCATATTATGTCGGCCACTGGAGTTTTGACAACAATTAATCCTCATTTCAGGCAAGGAGAGCCATATTGACACATATTCCTAATTTGAATATTCAATTACAGTGTAGTTCCTCATCAAATTATAGTAAAACTGGGAACTCGGCCTGAAAGATTTACACAATTACAACGTGGATCAAGAGTATTATGTTCCCTTGAAATCTGCCCGAGTTAAAATCATATTAGTGTAGCAAAGCAAACCACAACACAGAGGATTACTTGACATCTTGAATTATAATTCAGCTGACTTTTTTTGTGTGGAGTTCTTTTTTTGTTGTTCCACATGGAATAAGGAAAAGAGTTGTCTACTACAAAAAAAAAAAAAAGGGAGGGAGGAGAAGAGAAAGTGGGAGAGACAGTGGGGACAGACAAGCAGTACTCAGTGGAGAGGTAAGATGAGAATGAGAGTAATATCACTGACTGAAGAGCCAGAGCTGCGATACAGAGAGCTGGAAGCTCTTGTTTTGACACACATCCAGGCTTTCCTGTGACAACATCTCCACACCTTCCTCTATGCGCCAACAGCGCTGCTTTGTGGGAGCTGCTTTCTCACCCATCATTATCCTCCTTTAAGCTCAGTGTCAGGTGTTGAAACGAGGATCTCTCTGAATTTGGTGGCAAATCACTGAATAGTCTGCACCCATCAGATCTTAGCTGATCATTCGATCATTCCTGACACCGCGCTGCATCTTTTTGCTTGATCTCCGCTACTTTTTGCAACTTTTCTGAACATAACAAAGTAATGAGTGAGATTGAGCTGGGAAGGATTTGTTCTTCAGCGCTTCAGACAGGAGATCTGTCATGCGACGCACTGACAGTCACGGTGTCCCTTTCTCTCAAGAGTCGTGTGCAGTGGGAAGTCTTGGTTAACCAGCATGCAACGGAAGCTGAAACAATACTCCTGCAGAGCTGCAGCAATGTGTGGAGTGTCACAGGTAGAGGAAGACCGTGCAATCCAAAGCGTATTGATATGCATGTCAATTCTGACACTGATGACTCTCTAGGCTTTGTGTGATAAAGAAAACGACAGGCGTGCAATGAAAAAAAGACACTCGGCCTTGACATTTTTATCACTGTACAGTTTGATTTAAAAAGTGTCCACGTGTACAATAGCCTATTATTCTAAGAGAAATGTCAAAAACCTTGATTCTGAGTGAGGCGAAAGAAATTGCAATATTAGGACAAGGCTAATTTATGCTAGCAGTCACTGTAGAGGTCAGATATCAGCCTCAGCAATGACAGTTTTATCAGGAGAACAAACGGCAGCGTTGGTCAGGAGAACGAAGGAGGGAGATACTTTACTGGACACATTAAAAAGGTTGACCGGACGGTGCAGGTTTTTTACATTATAAAGTCAGGGAGTGGCTGATACGGTCTGTCTTGACAGAGAACAAGCCAAAGTGGTTGACATCAAGCTGTGGCTATGAATCAAAACAGGACACAGTCGCTGTTTGAAATGCTTTAGACAAACTTGATAAAAAAGACGTTAACACACAAGGTTTAAAGGCATTTGCAGAGCAGACGGTCCACCAGGCCCTACTTTAGGAGTTTTAGTGGCTCATATGGAGCGACAGCCTGGGTCAATAAGACATAACTATTTCAGTTTTAGTGTTTATCCTCGATCTTACTTGAACTAATAAAGCTACCTGCATGGGGAAAAGAAGGGTTCATGTAATAATTCCTAACATTTCTTTGAACATGTTTCTGCAGGATTCACTGAGTTAAACTGTAAGATTTTTTTTTAAACTTTCTATGATTTTAAATAGAGAAAGTTATTTAAAATCTGTCTTATGATCATACAATCAAAAGCATAAAGTATGATAGAAAATCATTTTCTGTGTCTTAGTTTTAGTCCTCTTTCGTTTTATAATTTACTTGATTATTGCAACAAGGATCTGGATAAGCAGCAACAAACTGATGAATCAATTAATCTGTTAGAAATGTCATTTTTCAAGAGCCGTACAACAATTAGCCAAACAAAATAAACCTAACTGCTGACTATTGATATCCAATTAGTCATTTCAATTTCATTTGCTTCTGAAGTGGAAGAATTTGTACATTTTCATATATTCAAATTCAAATATTGTTTTGTACTGTAAAACAAACCAAATAAGCAGTTTGAAGACATTAGATTATAGACTGTGAGAAGTTCTTAGAACCATTTTGCACTACTTTTTGACATTTCATAAACTAAACATATGACTGAATACAGAAAATCAGCAGATTAATCAATAAAGAACATATAAAATCTGTTTACATTCATTTAATTATGAAGTATTTAACTTGATTTCCAGATTCTACATTATGAAATATGGACTGTTGCTGACATAAACTTTGGGTAACTATAACTGTAACAAAGGGTAATAATATCTGCCTACAGATCTAAACTGGTCACTACGTGTTACTGAGTTTAGTTGAAAGACAAGTTCTTAGGATTCCATTCTGTATTTACCCAATTATTACCTACGTTTTACCAGTGGTAGTTACGCAAGGTTTACTATATTTTACCCTATATCTCCAGGTACATACTTTGCAGTCAGGGGGGCTGTGTAAGGAAGCGTTGTCACGGCAGCCAAAACTCTTTTAAATTGAAGTTTTTGCTAGAATCACCATTTGACTTTTACGAAACAACAAACTTTTTAGCTATCATGGCTCCCAAAAGTGCCAGTGCTTGGTATACTGTGCCACTGATTAAAATTCTAACTTGGTAAAAAGAACCGAACACCCTCTTACATGCTGTAAAAATCTCACTTTTAGTTTATAACATCTCCTGACAGCCAAGAGAAAGTATTTATGACTTTTGGAAATTAAATTTACATTTTCCTCCAGACCTTCGGAGATCTCTTATTGAAAAAAACAGAATTCAAAACTTCTCACATTTGCAGATGCTATGTGCGAACTGACAAAATAAAATACAAAAACAGTTTATATCTAACACCTTAGCCTTGATGCAATAACTATGCGCATCTCATAATGATGCAACACGCTGCAGTTACTGTGTACTGCAGCTCTGTGCTGCTGAAAAATCTGATTTGCGGTTTACGTTTGTACACAACTCTAACAAGCTCTCACTGCCTGGGGCAACTTAACATTTGAGAGGGATCACTGCAGCTTTCAAAATTATAAGGGTCATTAAAAATTTACACATTATTGACTGTATTTAAAACATCTTTTCCACTGACTGTAAAGAGCACTTAAATTTAAGAGGTGCTATTCTCCAAAGGCCATAAAGTTGTTATAGATAGCCCGAAGGAGGCATGGAGGAGAGAATTTTCTCCTGCTGAATATGAATAAAGTATAGTGGTGTGATACTACACAGACTGTTACACTGTGGCAGTGTACTTACCCAAGGAATCAGTGAGGGTTGAGGAGCTGTTTATAAATCACTGTGTCAAACTATCTAATCTGTGACTTTCAAGAAATTACTGGACTATTTATAGCTATATGTATGGCTGTCTGTAGTGCATGTAACTACACAGAAATAAATAGTCAAAGAACTGCCACTGTATAAATTGCCCACAGTCCCGTCCTTATGTGTCAGTGCATTACGGATGGAAATACTCTCAAAAGAAGACTCTGACTGTGGAATGAATTTTAATGTTAATACAAAAACAGCAGCCTGTGATCTCAGCAGGCATCAGGAGGGGGGTGTGAGTCGCTTCGAGGTGCAATTTATTCCAACCTCTGAGCCTCACCAACTTGAAAGTGGGCTTCAAAAGAACTGAGGATTACCGGCAAGAGTTGTGAAGGCGCACATGGACCTGAGCTCTCGCCATAACTTCAACACATCAAAGATTATTGACCATCGACTTCCAAAATATGGATGATTCACAAAACTCGACGTAGTTTGAACTTGGGTTTTGAATCCCCAGCTGTCCATTTTATTGTTCTCATCGCACTGCGCGCTCATGTGAACAGAAGCTCTGTTATGAATATGCCTGCTGGCATCCACCACTCTGGCCTGTTGTGGCTTTTAAGTGGCTTTTACTCAGCCCAGCACAGGATGGCAGAACATAGCACTTCAAGCTGGCAAAGACATCAGAGCCCTGTGCCAGGCTTCTCTCTCCATAGCACCACCACACCGAAGGAGTCTCAATTGTTTATTTACAATTTGCTGTGGAAATCCCCAGCTCTTCATTGTGATAAATAATTGAGCTGTTTGATCTGGACACAGTACAAAGGTTTGCTCCATTCACTCTGAGGCCTGAGGCGGAGGAAGCCGGAGCAGCATGAGCAGAGGAGGGGACGCACACATTCCAGCATGGCGGAGATCTTGGAGCTCTCCTCCCTTCCTCTGCAGCTGTCGCTCCCTCTCCGGGCTACATCTCCTCCTCTTTGTCTGCACAGTACAACACTCCTGTCATCGCAGTCAGAGGAGCGACCTGCCGGTGCCTCCTGGGACACACCACAAATAGCAGGAGTTTAGCCCTCATTGAACTCATGTTCTTGTTCAGGGGATCCTGTCTAGTTAGGCTGTCTCTCCGGTTCACCCTCGCTACTTTGTTGTCCAGCCACAACCTTTACGGCAGATTGCCCGGGAGTGATCAATTGCTTGTGTCTTCATTGTCGTACATATGGTGCAGAAGCGTAACAAAAGCTCACGAGTACACTGAGCGTGAAATAAAAGGGAAAGGAAAAGAGGAAAGTTGAACTACAAGTTGGGCTGCTCAATATTTCAGCATAAGGTTACCTTGTTGTGCTGGACGGGGCGTCACTTTGTACCACGTTGGGCGTTTTCTGGGACGGCTGACTCTGAGGAACATTTCCCATCCGGTACCATATTCCCATATTGTTCATCTCACTGTGTAAAGAAAGAACACATACAGATGTTTTAAACAGCTGTGCTATATAATCCTACCTTGCAAATGACAAAATGATCCAAAAAAAACAAAACTAAATTTGGTGACTAACACATGTTACAAACACCATGATTTCATTCATTTCCAGTGTCAAACAGCTCACCCCACACAGGTGTAGTTAACAAGATGGTACTTGGCCTTCGATACAATCTGGATGTCATATATGGCTGTCTCGGCTGCCTTACGACGGCTCATTTTCACACAGAGCCTCTTCTTCCTCATGGCAGCTTCCTCTGATGAGTCAAGTACATATGAGCATGTCAGAAAGGAATTGGTGGTTGCATATTCAGCTCTGTCTCGGAGATCCGGGCTAAAAAAAAATCCTATAGGCATTCTGAACCTCTCGGAGAAATATGTATTCACTAATCCCACTTACACTTTGCTATTTGGTCATTACAAGTCCCAGAATAAGAGATGAGCTAATATCAGTTGCTGGGTGAATTGCTGTGCTCAAAGGGAAATGACTGGACACTGGGAAGCCACAAAATTCACAAGCGTTATTATCATTTTTATCATTTTAGTAGGTAAAATGACAGAAGGAAGTGAATCCTCCATCAGCTATAGTGCACAACAGGGATTTAAACTCGATATTCTAGATAGAAAGTCATACATAATGTCACATGTATACATTAAACATGGATTCACATAAAGTAATAAAACATTAAATTACAACATCCCCAAACAAAACATAATGTCTTTTCTTCATTCAGGCAAAAAAAAAAAAGAAAAAAAAAAGCGTTGCAATGCTTTCCTATATTGCATCTGTGCCTTGCTCATTTATTTCCCCAGCAACACTAGAAAGTGCAGTGTAAATGCAATGATAATAAAAATAATAAACAAGCTGTCCTCACTCCCCACACCAAAATATTATTACATTTCCAAGGCATGGATAGTGAGGGGGAAATACGTAGCACTCAAAAAGCACTAAAGCATTGGGGAATGCATTTCATTAATATTAGATAACCCCCATCCACTCGTCCTCTCCCCAAATAAATACATAAATAAATAAGCCCCTCATAAAGAAAAGCACAGCTCCAGCTGAGATAAACAATGACTCATGATTCTCTTCTCTTGTACCTCCAGGGCAAAATGTTTATTTTATTCCCACAGTCTGCCATAAATTAAGCTAACCTGCACCCATAAAACATTCACTATCTCAAGCAAAGCTGCCCCTGAGGACCTCCGCATAAGCTGGTCGGAGAGTGAAAAAAAATAGGAAGAGGAGGGGAGTGAATTTGTGGTCGGCAATGACTGTTTACTTACTTGTGTCCATTGTTTCTTGCACAGGTATGAAGGACTCTGGCAACGGGTCCTTAATGTCGATCAGCTTCATGTCCACAACAATGTCAGGCCCCTGAAAGGCAGAGCAAAGGCAGGAAATTTAAAATCAAGTATGCAAATTCAACTTTTAAAAGGACAGGGAGCAAGAATATGAAAAGGTTAGTCATTTTTGGAGGGCTTGGGGAAGAAAATGCAGAGATAATAGAGTCAGTGATTTACTAAAAGCTCAGGAAGTCTCTAAAGAGAATGGTTGACAAAGTAGCTCAAGTAATTACTCTCTAATAGCTTTTTTTTTGGAGTGAGAGAATGCAACTGTGAACTTGTAATCATTCTCAACCTTTTGGCGAGAAGCTGGGGGATGATGGGAGACAGAGCAGGCAGTCTGATCAACAGAATGGGACTAGTTAAAAATAATCAGGGACTGTGTAGTTGACATTTTCAAGCATGACTCTTCCCTGCCTCCCATTACATTTTCATTTTTTGCCATAATAAATTGCAATAATACACAGCGGCAGTAGAGAGTGGGGCGAGCCAGGCGTGACTTGATGCGTCCGAAAAGCCTGGATTCCACTGCTACTGTTGCCCGACAGTCATTACCATTAGAGGCATTTTTTATTCATAGTTTTTATACTGACGTAAGGAGGAATATGGATGAATGTTATTACTATGCATGAAACCTTTTTTTAGTGTTTTCCCCCCTTTTTCTGGAGAGATTTTTTCCATCACGACCTGACAAAAGGGGCTATCTACCTTCAACCTAGAGTATGATAAATCACAAACTATTTACTTCCCCCCACGTAATTCAGGGGCTAATTTTACAGAATCTGTTTTTGTCATAGACAATTACAGTGGGAGCTCCATTGACTGGCAGACAAAATAGCCTTTGTTGATGGCTCCGTCATGTTTTATTTGTGTCAGAGTCTTTAAAACAATGTGGACACACATTTTAAGATAATATACAGGAACTAGGGAAAGGCTATTTGTATGCTATATACTAAACTGAGGGCCAGATTGAGCTCAGGCACGAGGAAGCCGCTGCCAAGTTGCCTGGCTTTTAGAGGACATACTGGAAAAAAAATGACTTGATTAAGTCCTAAAATTGAGCTGATGCAAAGTAATAACAAAAATGCAGGTTTTGTTTACAATACTGTCTGCATTATCCACCTGGAACCCAGGGAAACTTAATTAATAGACAGCCAATAGTAAGCTGTATGGGCTGAGGTTAGACAGGTTGATAATCCTGGCGATGTAAGCAGCTGTATTTATGGCCACAGAGCAGCTGACAGCCAGGCAAAAACACCTCAGCTGCAGGCTGCAGGCAGGACAGGAATCTAAAAATGACCCAACAGCATTATGAGAAATATAATGCAAAGATCATTTCAGACAGAAAGGAGTCACGGCTGCTCAAATTGGAGCTCTATTCACAGCACAACCATACTGACAGCACTTTATGTAGAGTAATTTCTGACATAAAAAAGGAATATTTTCATATTCAAAAGTTATATGTGCATCAGCTTTCAAGAATCACTGGTTGTAACCATTTTCTCTACAGGGACGCTGTTGATTGAATAAATTGGAATTGTTAAAATACAGCTCATTGTTATTTCATGAATAAACATAAATAATATCCTCGGGAGGGCTTACAACATGAAAAATATTTCTCCGAGGTATTATTCATCTGGAATATGCATGCAAATCCATTATATGTAAAACTTCAAAACTGCACTGCCAATGCTGGCCTTTTTAAGTGGGACTTCCAATGATCAAAGTGCAAAGTGCAGTAAGATATTCCACGGGAAAGAGAAGCGAGGTAATAACCGTTGGCAAATTAAAAAAAAAAAAAAGCTGCTGCAGATAAGGTGTTCATGAAGAATGCATAGGGAAGAGGAGAAGTTTACGTTCATGCTTACAGTTTTTCTGGTGAAACAGAGGTAGCGAGTGACCTTGGATTTGAATAAGCCGTCCTTCCACAGGTCGGCGTCAGAGCCATCTGTTGTTTGTGCAACCTACGTGAAAAAAAAGAGAGAAAAAAACAAGGAGAGAAAAAAAAAACATGCAGGAGGTGGGATAAAGTTAATGTATGTATGCCATGAGCGTGCTGCTTTTGCCTCTTCCTTTGCATACTAGCCTTAATTAACGCTTGCCTACACTAGTGCTCCATCTCATTAGTGCTCTGCGTGGGTAAAGGAGTCTTAGCCTCCAAAAAGGTGGCTAAAAATATCGTCCCTTGGGACTGGGCTGATTAAAGATGCCCTGACAAGGCTCTGCTCTAATAAGGAAACCAAACTTCAATGTGCTTCTATGGGAAAGCAGGGATTGTATTTGGAGTAAGTGTAGAATGTATTTTTTTTTATATAACCAAATGTTATATTCCTTGAGCAAGACACAAGTAAACTGAGTACACTGCAAACACACTATGGACAGTTTTATTTCTATTATTTAAGAAGACAAGTTTTCTAAGAATACATTAGGATGAATTTAAAGCAAAGTCTAAATCCAAAGACTTGAGCTGCTTGCCCTTGTACAACAGGCTCATTCATAGCCGTAAATGAGCAGTAGAGTCACTAAAAAAAATAGATTGCATCATATTGACAGCATGTGGGCACCACAAGTCAAGCTCAAGGTCCTACACTGCATTGCTATGTAAATGTAGGTACGCAGGGCAGAATGATAAAGCAAAATAGAACCTGCAGACTGCATCACAGAGACTCTTCCATCGTTCCAGCAAACATGCTTGGCTGAAACGTCATGTTCCATTGGCTATCATGTGAGAATCACCTAAATAACTGCCAGAGTTATTTTCTAAAGGGATCCTTTACAAAGAAGAGTCAATCTAATGAGGTTCATTCAAATGAAGAAGTCATAGATCTCTGCACCCACCCACACACATTACCCCCTTGACAATAATGATGAATGACCCCAGTGACTGGGTGGGGGAAACATGGCATGGGGAGATTCATGCAAAACCACGACTGACTAGATGGGATGCGAGCAGAGACTAGAGTGGGGAACAGAGACAGATAGTCGGATGAGAGAGAGAGAAAGGGGAGAAGATGAGCGGAGAGAGGAATTGCGGGGCGTCTCCAACAGCAGTTCCATGAAAGGTCCCAGAAGGAGCCTATACATCACCAGCCTCCCTCTTCTTTACAAGACAACCCGTCTTGGCCACTTTTTCCAGGTCAGTAGCCAGCGCATCCTGTCAGCGTAAACAAAGGGCTCGCTTTGTGAAACCCAAAGTCAAGTTGAGGAGTAACGAGGGCACGGTCCTCCTAGGAGGCACCTCAGGCATCATCCTGCCACAGCCGCCGGCAGCAAGGATGCGACGCAGCTTGAATGTGAAACGCCAACTGCTGAGCCACGGCAGAAAAAAAGCATGTGTAAAGTTGCACCCGCTCTCCTTCTAATATTTTCAACTGTGCTGCTGTATGGCTCCATCATTACACAGACTTCAGAGAGTAGAACGTCACATTTCCGATAAGAGATAAATCCCGGCTCTGATATTGATATACGGTTGAATTATTTGATTTAAAATGCAATGACAGATTTCACTGACACTTTCCAAAATCTCAGACCTCCAGTGATCTAAAAGCCCACCTATGAAACATGTCTTCGGGGGTGCTGAATATTTCTATGAAGCATCTCTGGAGACAGACACCACCTGCATTATTGTGAACACAAAGATATAAAAGCATACAATCTAAAACCTCCAGAGAGTGAAACCAGGTGAATAAGAACCACAGAAATGTGAGCAATCAAACAGTTCTTTCAAAGAAGAACAGAAAAGCTGAAAAGATGAAACGTGTCAGATCGTATCTTTTAACTGAAAATAAGCTGACTTCTGACTACATACTGAAGAACTAAAGCCGCAGTTACCCAAAAAAACTCACATCTGAAATAATTGCTTAAGATTATGAGGAATACAGTTGGCTTTCTTGTGGCGATCCAGATGAGGAGATTTACAGAACTCGTGGCTGTGCATTAAGTGTGGTGCAATTAGTTTTGCTGAAAGCAGGCAGAAACAGCTAGCTGGCATATCCTCTTCGCAATCCTTGCACAGAGCATGAGTGTGCGAGAGTCTGCTCGTGGTATTTGATGTTGGGTGGCTGCTGGTGCTTCAGCAAAGCTCCTGATCCCAGAGGAACAGTGTTTGATCTGGGCCTGTGCTCTCTTGTGTTGGAACAACCTGCTCAAGTTCAGAGATGTGAGCGCCCCGAATCAGAGAGCAAAAGAGTTAATCAGCCCTTTGATCTGCGATATAAAATGTACGGTAAGTATGGTGAGAAGTCAGAATTAAGGAGGAATTTGAAAAGATTTCGAGTATGAAAGGGGAAAAAAAAATCAATACAGGTTAATATCCTGAGACTTCCCCTCCTCAAGTGGTGCATTAGTACACCGATACAGAGTGTTGATATTTTTGTTTGCATTTCAAGTCTGCAGATGAAAGACCACATGGTGATGTTCAAAAGCTGTTCTTGAAGATGGGACAAATGCATTTGAAATCGTGCTTCAGAGTCTGAAAGGCCTTGAATTTGTATTTTGCAGACTGACTTGTACTTGACTTTTAATGCTTGATATGCTATTACCTTGAAGGGTGTTTTTTATATTTTACTTCATAAAAAGAACAAAAACAAACGCAGACTGAATTATTTTAGCGAAGATACAAGCTTGTTAAAGGATTTCAGCTACCTGTAGTCTATCCCTGTTTACCTCCAAACCTGCATCCACACCTAAAGTGACAGGAACAAACATGTTAGACTGACAAGGAGTATTGTCATGTTCACGTCATACCTAGAATCACAGAGCCAGACTATTCTCTAGCGCTGACACGGTGCTGTGCAGAACGGTCTGGTAGCACCACCTTCTTGTTCCGCTATAGGCTTGTTTGTATTTCTGTAAGTCAGCTGAGATAGGTTCCACCAACTGATTTGGTCAATAGGTCAGACCTATTAAGATAGAAAGTGTGAAAAAAAGAAAATCTCCATGGTGGGTTGAAATACTGCACCTTATACATATTTATGGCTATTCCATCCATCCATCCATCTATCTATCATTATAAAAAGTACAGTATTTTTGTAAGACGGTCAAATGTTGATATTTTTTTTAAATAGTGCAGATGTTTCAAATCCTGATCCAAAAAATGCTCATACAAATTTGACTGCAGTAATAGTTTTTTGCTTCATCTTTAGAGATTGCACTTTTATGATCTTTTTCTAAATGAATCTGTGAGTCTGAACTGTTTCCAAATTTGAAATTGCTGCTGTACTGATTTGGTCGATAGGTCAGACCTATAAGGACAGCAAGTGTGGGGAAAAAAGAAAATGTAAAAAACAAGCTATTGCTTTGAAACGCTGTACCTTTGATACATTTTTGGCTATTCTATTCTTGTTTATCTAAATCTATCCTTCAAATCATGATCCCAAAAAAATGCTAATACAAATTTGACTGCAGTAATACTTTCTTGTTTCATCTTTAGAGACTGCACTTTCATGATCTTTTTCTAAATGAATCTGTGAGTCTGAGCTGTTTCCAAATTTGAAACTGCTGCTGTACTGCCCTCAAGAACTTACACAGTATTTGCACATCATCTGAAATGTATTGGTGCACTGGAGCAGCAGAGGAGGAAGTCTGATGGGGCTTCTTTCTGTTTGTCACTACCGTGTGGCGTGTACGCAGCTTCCCTGCCAGTGGCTCCGTTCGGATGCCAACCCACAATCATCTGCCAGAGATTAGAACAAGCTGGGTGTGTAGGGTGGAGCAGGAAGAGATAAAAAGTGGGGGAAGAGGGAGGGTTTGTGGGTGCAGGGTGAAAACAAAAGAGGTCTGAATAGGAAGAGAGAGAAAGAGGAAGCGAGATCTGCCCTTGAGCTTGTTTTGTGCTTTATTAAACTTACAGACTCGCCTCTCTTCTTTTGCCTCTCCAACTCACTTACAACTACGAAAGGTTCTCATTAACCTGCCTACCCTGCACTACCTCACATCCTGACATATTCCTCTTAATGGTGATGTTGTTGTTAGACTTGAATATAAGAAAACATGGCGACAAACTTAAATGATATGGGCTTCAACCAAACATCATTAAATCCTCGCCTCTGGTGTATCTACAAATACTGGTGGCAACCAATAAAGTGAGTCCTCCTAATCATCAAAGTAAACTTTATGAATAAGTCATCTAACAGTTCTAACAAAAAAACGTTTTGGAAGGCGGCCAGCATCCTGGCTGTGCATTATACTACACCAACAGTTGCAACAATTACATGTACAGCCAACAGCAGAGTGCTAAAACAAAACCTTTATTAGATGTCAGATTAGACTTTCCAGTAGTGACTGACAATTTGTGTTTTGGCCCTATCATAATACTGGCAAAAACATTTTAATATCTGCGAAAAGAGCCTCACAGGAGTAGGAAATGATGTTATTTTTGCAACTCTGATTTCTAAGGAAATACATGTATTGTGTAGGGTGGATCGAAATAGGCTATTAAATTAAACAATGTGTTACTAAACATATGTGCAATCTCTTACAGTTCAAAACAAATGCAACAAACTAATGGATGTCCCTTTCAAGCTTTACTGGGACCAGTTCCAATCTGAGTTTATTACAATGCTTATATTTATTTAAAATGCCTATTAGATGTTTATATAGACATTTGTTTTGCATAATGTACATATAGTACACTCCTGTTCAAAAGTTTGGGGTCACTTTGAAATGTGCTCATTTTTGAAAGAAAAGCATTTTTTTTTCAATGAAGATAAGAATAAATGAATCAGAAAAACAGTCTAGACATTGTTAATGTGGTAAATGACTATTCGAGCTGGAAACGTCCGATTTTAATGGAATATCTACATAGAGATACAGAGGTTCATTTCCAGCAACCATCACTCCTGTGTTCTAATGCTACACTGTGTTAGCTAATGCTGTTGAAAGGCTAACTGATGATTAGAAATTATGCAATTATGTTAGCACATGAATAAAAGTGGGAGTGTTCACGGAAAACGTGAAATTGTCTGGGTGACCCCAAACTTTTGAACAGTAGGGTTGGTATATACACTTTACACAAATCACTCAAAACATTTAAGTAAGTTAAGTGACTCAAGAAACTGTTAAGTGAAAACGTCTCACATTACTCAAACCACTCCGTGTATCACAGTGATGCTTATTTTACGTCATAAACAAACTTTGGCAGCATCCAGACTACAGAGAGCAGACAAACTGAACAACACCTAAGATTTATTTTGGCCTCTTTTCAAGTTACTCATGGAATTACGAACCCATTTGTCACTATAGACTGTAAAAGTGACAATCAGCGCTGCCTATAATGAGAAGCTGCCTTCTGAAAGTTCACAGACCAATCATTTAACAGTGACAAACAGAGAGGAGAAATAACGGACTTGCAAAGCCAAGCAGTTTGGTCAATTTTGCCAACTTAGATGTCAAAACAAAGTCTATCATCCAGACTTTAGATTTTTCAGATAAATGCACTGTAATTTTCACTCTGCAAAATGTCTGTACAGTTGAGCCAGTCTGTTGTTGAACCTTGCAGCAACTCAGTAGAGGTGGACAACAGTGGATTTTGGTTGGCTTTATTTTAGCCAATATCGATCCATTAAACACAGATACTCAGGACATCTCTACTCACACCATAGTAGTTCTCAGGGACCTTGCTGAGTGAAGCAACTACTCCCACTGCAGAGATGGGATCTGCAGGCAGCTTACTGCTCACTTCAGACATGTCGGAGATCTGGTAGAAAGGCAAAAAAGCTTTGTCACATTTTTGGCAGCTCACTTAAAAAAAAAAACAAAAAAAAAACTTTGCACATTTTTTCCTCCTGAAACTCAGCGTTATGTTTTTGTGTAACATACAGTTAAATAAGAGATCATCTTTAATCCAAAACGTGAAACAAAATGAGCATTGCACTCTTCACAGCCACTACATGGAGAGCAGACAGGGGCTTTTCTTGGCTAGAATGGCCACATTATTGACTTCTTGATGAGGCTTATTAGGATCCAGAAGAAAAAGTGGTCGCCTAATCCAGGATCAAATGACAAGTGAGACCAGTGACAAAACAGCATTTGGAGACCACCCAATGACTTCACCAAATCGCAAATTAGGGGGAGTGATCACATATTTTCAAGGAAGTCCTAATCAATTGCTATCTATTCCTGTCTAAGGGAATTTTTGCCTAATGGGTATGCAAGCTTTTTACAGGGTAAGTGGCTTTGCAAAGGTTCCCTTATGCAATTTTATTAGATTAAGTTTAAAGCATTCTTGTACTAACTGACAAAGTTGCAGCATTCAATCTTGATATTTACAAAATCTATTGCAATTAAGCTGATCAAATTAGGGGGTTTACTCCAGAAACAGCTGTCTCTTTAACAAATGTTAGATAGCTGTACTTATTCAAATGAAACAGGATAGCAAATTAGCTAATAGAATGAAGGATTTCTTTGTAACATTAATTTGTTCAAAATGAGCTTTGTTTTCCAGCACAGCATCAAGGCTTAGAGACTCACCCAGACAGACCAAAGAAAAATCCATCCAAACGTATTTCCCTCTCACAAGGAAAACATCACTACGTATTCCTGCATGGTGTACAAACTTAAACAGCATGTCCACGATGCTTAATAGCAGGTTTATGGTGACTGTAGTGAACGTAACACTCAATCTCCATAACCATAATGCAGAACAGTCATATTAGCATAAAATATACAACAGCATGTAGGTGTAAGCCTAATATCGCAGTATATGTTGGTTTGTCATGAGATTGTCAGTTTAAATGTTACAAAATGTGTATCTCAGAGCATTCACCATATTGCTGATTTTGTCTAATTTTGTTGGGAACAGAGGCCATAAACTCAATGCTGACATGTGAAAAATCTGAAATAATGCTGAATCCATTATTGATTCATATAATCCATTAAAATTCATATCATGAGCACTTAGATTATTTAGAGCTAAAAATTAAGTACCGTGCTCAGAAATTTTTGACAAATAATGACACACTAATCTGGCCACCCTCCTTCAGCTACAATGTCTGTTTCCTTTGAATATATATATTCAAAGGAAACAGACATTGTAGCTGCATATATGCATTTCAAATACCAATAAAACTTCTGCACAAAAAGTTTGCTTAAATGAACAAATTTAGAGGGTTATTCAATCAAGTGTAATGTAATGTAAATTCATTTAAAACTAAATGAAAAATCTTGAAGGTATGAAGAAAGAAGCCCCAGAGGGCAGTCTTTTTTTATCAAAACAAACTTTATACTTTTACATAAAATTTACTTTAAAACGTTAAAGTTTTACTTACTGTAACACAAATGTTAAATAACCCATACAGACGTTAGTTCAGAAGTCACAAATCCTTTAACGTTCCTTATATTTACATTCATGACAAAAACAATCTCAAACGACAAAAGATGTGTAGCCTACACCAACAAAGAATTCAAGCTAGCTAGTGCTACACCAAGCTAACATAACACAATGCTATTAGCTTGACATAAAGTCAGCGAGTTAGCCTTTTCGACAGCGAATGAAACATTTTTACTGCTAGTTACTTATTATCCGAATGTATTAGATGATGGTGTACATCAGAAATATAACATTAAAAAGATAAACATTTGTAAAATTATTCCATGTAAACATTAAATAAAGGTTTATGATGGAATGATTGGAAGAAATTACAGAGGCTTCATTTGTTCTGTCAAAATACATCAACAGAACTTAAAATCGTTTCTTATGATTTCTTCAGACCTGAAAGCCCACTACAATGCAAGAAAAGACCTTAAATGATAACTAATTACATCTTTAGGTCAGGAAGGGGATACTATTTATTTATAATCTTTCTTAAAAAGTTAAGCAACTTCCATGTAAATTAATTCCTTAACAACTAGTTCCTGGTGATTACTGAGGTTTTGTGAATGCTTAAGGTTAGCTAAGCTTTATCCTTTGTACTGTTTCAACAGTCACACAACAGTATTTATCGTTCTAAATGTGGGCTAAACTTTTGGAAAGAAGAAATCTTCATTACAAGTAACGATATTTAACGTGTTAATTAGCTAGTGCTCAGTGACGACTGTTTGTCTATGATTGGCTGAAGCTAACCTACAACTTGCTGCTCGTCGATAAAATGCTAACCTGCCGACTGTTAGCATGTCCTACAAATTACCTGGGAACTAAGTAGTGACTGGAGGCCGACTAGAGACTCTACAGACACGGAAATAAAGGTAAAACCCGGAGTTGTGTTCGTGTAGTTTATTTTTTACCTTCTGTCTCGTCCTGCTCACCTTTACTGGACTTTTCACCGGTGGAAGGTAAACAGTTCCGGGTGTCACGGCAAGAAATGATTAACCAAAGTCCAACACAGCAATGAGCCTTCGATAGAGAAAGTCTAACCAGCTTTTTATTTATGTATTTTTTAAATTTTATTTAATCACATTTAACTAATATTATTTTTAAATTCCGTTTACCAATGATAAAAGCTCACTGCTTTTACTGTGACTGTCCAACGTGACTGTTGTTTGTGTCCTTTTGTGGTGTTTTTTGTTACAAACTGCTGTATTTTAATTATTGACCCACTCTGCAGTAAAACCGCTCACTGTAGCTGCTTTTTAAAAAATCAATCAGATAATCAGTTAATCAGTAAAGCAATCTTTATTTATGTAGCACTTTCTAAACAAACTGCTTAACAAGCGACTGACAAAACATAGGGTGTTAAAAATTAATGGAGAAACTAATGATTGTATATGACAAAACAACAATTGGGTAATTAAGATAATAAAAGACAAATAAAAGATAAAACAAGCAATTACAATATGATTATGAAATATTACACACAATTAAATGATTATAATAAAACAATAGAATACGAACAATAATATAGAATAAAAATAATTATTAATGATACAATAAACAGAAATACTTAAACCATAAAATTATAAAACACTGCATAAAAGCCAGCCTGAGATGAGTTTTTAGTTTTATTGCATCAGTATTTTCAGATATTTCACATCATCTGGAAGGCTCCTCAGTGTCAACACATTTTTCTGTACTTTTAAAAAAAGTACTTCAAGTAGTTATTATTTATATATTATAATTTGGTCAAAATCCCAGGATGCTGAGATCAACACAGAAGCACTAGATTACAGATATTCGACTCTACAAATGAAATCATCGCATGGGAAACGGTCGACTGACTTGTGAACAGGTCAGTGTGGTGCCGTGAACAGGCCTGAGTGAACAGCGATGCCACATTGACCCGCGTGTGTGTATTTTTTTGCAATAACTTTTGTGATCCAATTTTGCTGTTGTAACTAAATTAAGGCTGTGCTTCACTGAAAGACTATCATTACATGGATGTATCTACAGGTCACGCCTCCTGACAGTTGGTTGTCCCTCTAATCATCACATGTCATTACTGTAATCAGATAAAAGTAAGATAAAGAGCGATCTATTAGCTTAGCTGTAACATTAGGATGCACGTCTCCCTGAGCACAAAACTTGAAAGCCCCTTTGTAGACTGTCCAAAACACCAGCAGGCGACACATACTTTTCCATCATCAAGCGGATAATTTCTACCCCCACCATACCAATCAAATAAATTATTTCATTGTGCAACTATTATCCTAATTTATTCAAATCAAGGATGTGTTGCTCTGTTCGGTGACACGGTGCCATATGCTGGTAGGGTGTCTTCACTGCGGCCACACACAGCGAGACGTATTTATTTGCTTACAAGCCTGAACATGATGTGATCAGTTTTCCCATTTTAACATTTATAATGCTTCTGTAATTAGAGGGGAGACGTTCAGAACAAAGCTGCCACTTCGTATAATCAGAAACTTCTACCATCTTCATTGTCACTGTTGACTTACCGAAGAGGCAAAATGTCACGTTTAGTTTAGATTCTCAGTTTAAAGCTAGAAACAGTAAAGTATGGTGCTGCCTGCTTTTGCAGTCTCTCTCTGTACTCTGATTTAGATGTCTTACTCTACGGTATATTTAAACTGAATTGAAACAATAGGCCCACATGATATAAGTTGTTTGCTTGCTGCTTTTTTTCTTTATTATTGGCAAAACCGTCAGTGAACTCCTTCCTTAACCTAACTAAAGCTGCAGGTCCCGCCCCCCTAAATATTCGGCATACCATGATGTCAGACCAGGAAATGCAGAATATTCTCACATCTATCAATTATTCAGCCTTTGTTTCAGTGATTGAACTTAATAATATGCTGCCTGGCCAAAAAAACATCACCACCTGGATTTATCTAAGCAAATAGGTAAGATCCTTCCATTGGATAATTACTGTAGTGATGAATACCTGTAAGCAGACAACAGCTTATTTAATCCTAGCTGATGCAGTGAGGAGCTTCTCATTTCTTAAACATCCATGTTGGAAGACACATCCTGTGGTCATGGAAAGGATGTTGACCTGTCTCAGAAAGGTGAAATTATTGGCCTGCATCAAGCAAAGAAAACAACGAAGGAGATTTCTGAAACTAAAATCAAGTTAAGAACTGTAGCTATAACCAACACATTACTCAAACCTAAAGGATAGTGGAGAATCATCATCTTCCAGGAACAAATGTGGTTGGTCATGGGATCTGATGAGTCCAGATTTACCCTGTTCCAAAGAGACGAGTGTATCACAGTAAGAAGAGAGGCGGATGAAGTGATGCATTCATCATGACTAGTGTCTACAAGCCTGTGGGGGTTAGGGTTATGATCTGGGGTTGATCAGGTTCAGCAACATTATGTTCCCAAAGAATGAGGCCAGCTGACTACCTGAATATACTGATTGACCAGGTCTTTACATCAGTGGAGTTTTTCTTTACTGATGGCACGGACGTGTCCCAAGATGAGGATGCCAGGCTTCATGGGGCTCACATTGTGAATGAGTGGTTCAGGGAGTATGATACATCATTTTCACACATGGATTGGCCTCCAGAGAGTCCAGACCTCAGCTCCGTTGAGAATCTTTTGGAATGTCCTGGAGAAGACTTTGTGCAGCTGTCTGACTCTCCCATCATCAATGCAAGATGTTGATGAAAAATTAATGCATCTCTAGACAGAAATAAATGCTGTGACATAGCAGAAAATGATACCAAACCCAGATAGCAAACTATGGGTGAATCAATGTTGAATCTATGTTGAGACCTAACGTCGAAATTATACAGAAAGCGCAAGGTTGATAAAATGTTGAGTCAACGTTTGCTTACATAGATTACATGTTTGCAAACATAGATTCAACATTAATTAAACATTGACCTGTCAAACATTTTAATTAAACCAAAATACAATCTAGATTCAATGGTATCTTTTAAACACAAACTTCAATGTTGACAAAATGTTGTTGAATCAACGTTGATCCAACCATCAGTCTTCAACCGTAACCAAAATTCAACCTTCTTAACCCTAATTCAACATTGATTTAACATCTTTTGCTATCTGGGTAAAGTGTGATTTATGGTTGAAAAGCAAACGTTGACTCAACATTTTATCAACCTTGCGCTTTCTGTATAATTTCGACATGAGGTCTCAACATAGATTCAACATAGATTCACCCATAGTTTGCTATCTGGGAAGTGAATGATTGCCATTCTCAAAGTTAAAGGCAGTCCAACAAAATATTAGACTGTACAACTTTTTTTTTTTGGTCAGGCAGTGTATATTGCACTTGAACAGTGTACGTCTCACTGCTTTAAAGCAACATTATGCATCTATTTCAACTCACAGTAACAGCTTAAAAATCATTTAATGGTACACTAACTTTAAATAGCAAGAATGGCACCTCTTTTGTGTCCACTCCCCCCACTTCAATGCCTGTTCTTGCACTGAATAACTTAGAAGAGTGGGCACTACCTTTCAGAAAAGGTGTTTAATGTTTTACACACCACCAATAGATCTTCACCTACCTATAAGATCAAAGTATCTTGGTAAAGACGTCATCTTAATGCTGGTTGTCACACACCATAAAACAGAAAAAATGAAGAGGAAAATTCTTGTTATGGACATCAGGGGAGACTGAAGAGGATGTTAATGGAGGAAACTAGGATAAGAAAAAGAATGGATGAACAAGAGACCAGAAAAGACTGAATCTCAGATTTGTTTTTAGCCATTGGTGAGAGCTTCAGGAAATAAAAAGGCTTAAATTTCAGTTGAACTAGTAAATTACAACAACTATAATAGGAAACTGTAATAAAACTACTTTTTAAAATGAAAACTACAAAGTACTTTACAAGATTAAAAAAAGAAAGGTGGACAATAGTTTAAAAGTAATGTAAATTTGTTTTTAAAACTGCATATGAAGAGTCAAATAAGTAAGTTAACATCTTCTTCTTTTCCTTTCGGCTTTTCCCTTCAGGGGTCGCCACAGCGAATCAATTGCCTCCATCTAACCCTGTCTGCTGCATCCACTTCTCTATTCAAATATAAAGTAAATATCAAGTAAACAAATATATGAATTATGAAAATGTCTGCATGAAATTGGTTTTCAAAAATGACTTAAATAAAAGTGAATTCAGATCACATCACAAGTGAGCATAAATCATGTCATATCAAAAAACACCATTAAAATAGTTTTTTAAGATGGCTTTCAAAGAACATAAAGCAGAAAATATCTGGCCACCTCTATTCCACAGCCTAGATAATGATCATGGAATGACTTGCAGAGAGAGGACCTCAGGCTGTGACCCGGCATGTATGTTGTCAGAGGATCTGAGGTATAAATGGGTGAAAGTTACTATCAAAGATGACACCGAATGTTGCAAAGAGTTGCCCTTGTTTGATGTGTGGCTGTGTTGGCAAAGCTGTCAACATGTTTTTGATCATAAGCCAAGTCAGATAATTTTAAGAGAGGTTTAGCCACAGATAGAAAATCTCTAAGGAAACAGCTAGAATCAGCTTTACTCAGCTGGTAAAATAACTTGTAACACTGCCCTCTACTATGTATGGGTAAACCGTATTAAAGTTACAATTTAGGGGAAAAATGGGGCTAATATGCTCTGGCTTGTTTGTATTTCTTTAAACAACCACAGTCATCGTGGCTGGAGCTAAACAGGATTTGAATTCAATGTTAAAATAATGGCAGAGTGGAATTGTTCTGGTGGCAGATGTGCCAGATGAGCACTGTGATTAAAATGTACAACCCACCTGAAAAACCAGCAGAGCTGCCTTACTGCACAATGCAAATCCTCTGTGTGGTAGGTTGCTAGAAGATAGCTGAAGGGAAGAGCAAAGTCTCCAGAAATGTGGCCAATAGCAGGCTTACACCTGTAACCTACATCTGGTGAGTCTGGCTAATTTAAAATTCCCCTCTTTAGACTGTAATCCTTTCTCTTGATCACAAATTTAGGAAGTTTCAAAGTTTTTCCGCCATTATTCTGACTTACCAGACGTACACGTTGGGTACTGGCCATGCATTTCGCAGGACTTTCTCCTCAACTTCCATTAGCCATGTGTTACAAACAGCATGCCACACTGAAAATTTCAAGTTTTGGACCATGCAATTTTTCAGCCCTGTTAGTTTTATTTTTTTTCCAATGAATAAGCCATTTTAATAACAGTGCTCATTGCTCTGCATGCAGCTGTACTACCAAGACAATCCCCCTGTCACTATTTGAAAAGGGGCACCACTGATGCATCCTGGGCTTAGCACTGCCTAAGATGACTGGGATTAGTTTGAAGAGATTCAATCAAGCCAGATTTTTTCCCCCACATCCATAGCGGAATGATAATGAATCAATCATACATCTATCCATTCATTCTCTATACACTGCTTTATCCTCATTAGGATCGCGGGGGGTGCTGGAGCCTATACCAGCTGACTCGGACGAAGGCAGGGGACACCCTGGACAGGTCGCCAGTCTGTCACAGGGCTACATATACAGACAGACGATCACATTCACACCTACGGGCAATTTAGAGTAATCAATTAACCTCAGCATATTTGGACTGTGGGAGGAAGCCGGAGTGCCTGGAGAAAACCCACGCATGCACAGGGAGAACATGCAAACTCCATGCAGAAAGATCCCACTTTACAACAACATAAAAGAAGACCAAAGTGCTTTCCATCAGTATGATAAAACAGAACAAGACGGTTTGGTTACTATAAAACCATGAAACCCACAAAACCGTAAAAACCATAAAACCAAAATGCAGCACAGATGAATCGGTTACATTTAAATGAGGCATTTTTTACGACATGAAAATAAAACAGTCCTTGGAGTCAAAGGCTCGTCTGAATAGGTGGGTTTTCAGTTTGAACTTGAAAAGTGACAGGTCGGTGATAATACAAAGTGCAACCAGACCATTCTCCGGTGCTGACACAGTGCTGTGGCAGTAGGCTAAGTGAAACTATTCTACCATCTTCATTACTGCAGTCGCACCTGTTTTTCAGCCCTGGAAGTCCAATCACTGCTGCTTGATGTAAAATGCACCACAGTCAGGTTATGTCCTCACATTCAAATGATTTAAAAAATATGATATGCTGAGAAATACAGAGAAATGTACCTTCATGCCGATAGGCTAATGAGGAGTGTGTGAACTTGTTTGACAAGGCCTCAGGTGTGACGGACATTCACTTATAGTTCTGCACTTTGAACCACAATTTAAGTTAATAATCTTAAAAAAAAGGGAGATACATTTTGGACATTTTAATGGTTGACACAACACTGATTATAAATATCTCAACCTGCTGCCAAACAGTGTGCTTAAGATCACGTAGCAAAGCGGCTTTTCATGGATATCTGAGGCTCACTGTATCTCCATATCAGTGGCACATAATTCCAGCGGAGGAATTTACGCAATGGGAGAAGATTTCCTTTTACAATAATCTTACTTTGTCAGCAACCGCAGCACCCCACATCATCACCACCACCACCCACCTCACACGCTCATAATCCTACCAATGCATGCTATCGCATCAAGGTGTTGACGACCCAATGAAACAGATGTGCTCATTTTATGTAGAATTTGTGATGGTGCTGAAGTTGATAAAATAAAATCTCAGGTGTCAGTGGAAAAGAAGAAGAAGAAGTAGAAGGGGAAAAAAACAACAACACATGCTCCAGCTGAGAAAAGGTGCACCTGCTAAAGTAATGGTCTAATTATGGAATAGGTGATGAAACACTCAGTCGAGAGTCTGGAGATATCAGCAACACATGCTAACTGTGAAAACCATCAGCTTTTACAGTGTTTTAATGTGGGGCACATTGCATGCTGAGGATTGTGGGGTAAGATGAATGATGGCTGTGGCAGGTTTCTGTGGGGGAGCAGCCAGTGTAGGATGCATAGCATTACAGCTGGCATTTTGAAAAGGTTCATTAAAGCTGTGATTTCTTTGTTCACGCTTTGTTTCATGTACACTTTATGACACATCTCAGTTCAAGTCGACCCCATAAATAGTGGATCATCTTATCATGTACAAATGATCACAGGCGCATTCTGGTGAGTCTGACCAACGTTGTAGTCGTGAGTGGTAATAAGTGGATGATAGAAGAGCCCCTGGACCAAAATTACACCTTTGTGAATGACTTTGCACCTAAATGATAAAAAACAGCAAAGGTTTTCTTTTCGTGTGTAAAGGTCATTCACTGTGTTTTGTAATTTGCTGACACCAGTGTGGGGACTGAAGATGGAGATTTCTGTGTTGCCACCCCGAGAGTAATAATATCCCTATCTCAACTTGGGAAATCTACTGCGCCCCAATGTCCCCGTCACCCGCCTGAACCCATTATGGGCTGTGTAGAAATCTGCAGGTCTCATTTCATATATAACCCTCAGCCCCCTCCCTCCTCCTCTCTTTTCTGTCCACACATAAAAAAAATCCCTGTGTCTCCTGAATAGCTTATAATAACAAGCTTTAAGAAGCCTACCCTTAGTGCCCCCATAGGATACAGCCTTGCAAGGCTCTATAATATCATGCTTTTTTCTAATTAAAGGTCAGTTTGGTCGAGTCTCATTGTTGCCCGAGCTGAAAAAATCTCCTGAAACATGATGGCTTTTCCAAATGTGATTTAATTTTCCATTTATGCCATCTGTTTTCTTGGCTAAAGCACCGAATTGCACAAGTTGAAAATGTATGAACTGTCAGATTAAGGTACTAATTCTTTCTATTTGTCTGTTGAAATAAGGAAGAGAGAATTCTATAGATACTGTAGAGCCTTCCAATATCAAACAGTGGCTCTTTATTTGACCTGCATGGTGCATTTTTGAGCTTATTCATGTATGCTATGCACTTGGCCTAGTGTAAGTAATTCCTTTGATGGTATTTTGCTCATCCTTATCAGTCTACACTTTATCGCTCATCTTATCGCCAAACATACACCCATACACTCCCATGAATCTGTGCATGCACACCGCACATACACATGCACGCACATGCGCATGCACACATATACTTTCCTCCGTCTGGTGGGGAGTCTGGACTGCTCCGACTGACTGCGCCTCACTGCCCTTGTGCAGTGGTGTGCCAGTTGTGCCTTCCCCCATCGCTGTGAATGCCACCATCTGGTGTGCCACGTGGACATCATAATCTCCCCTTAATTACATTAGCAGTGCAATCAGTTACTGCATTACAAGGCCGGGCGAAGAGCTTTTAAATCTTGGAGGAAATCATAAATAATTGCACTAAGTACCCAGCGCCAGATGTGCGTGCCAACTTGGCTGGCATGAGATAAATAGTAACCTCAACAACGGTGTTCAGTATCCAGTCTGCAAACATTTTTTGGGCAGTATGATCCCCACGTCCTTTGCTCTCATCCCTGTCCTCGTCCTTTCCCGTTGGATTCTCTCACTTTATGTGTTAAAGCACACAGAGAGGTTGGGCTCCTCACACTGTACACAGTCTCACCTGTTGCTGTAGTATTTCCCCGCTGCAGTGTGACTGATGGCATCCTGGAAACTGTTTGTAACAAGATGTTTCACCGTGTCACCATTCAGTCCATTACTACAGCCTTCAATCATCCTTGAGTCGTGTAATTAGATGCTTCTCAGGTATCTCGTGTTGGAAATTGAAATTCTTTATGGGTTCTGAATAGTCGGGTTAAGGTGTGAATGTGTGTGCAGCGTAACAAGACATTACACATTATGAGGCACCGCCACGTCTTTCTCCTCGGAGGGGATGTTGCGTTGTGTTGCGTGGTACTTTTCACTCATCTTCCTGTCATGCTCTCAGTTCCCAGGGCTGCTCATACTGACACACATTTCATTCAGTTCACTGCCAGCTTAGAGCACTTCCTTGTGCCCAAAGGCTAGACAGGGCTTCTAGACCAGTGGTCACCAAAGTTTTAAACATGGGTATGAAAATATGAGTAGGAGGCTACAATAGACCCTTCTCACTGCAGACTGACTTGTCATATTAGGGGAAGCACAAGCGTTGTAAACATTGTGAACAAAGTGAGCCAGAATGAACAATGCAAAGCAGTTATTAATGTTGTTGTGTACACTTCTGCTTTCCCTACTTTAATGTGTCAAAGTATCTGCTGTAAATAAAGTATATCGTCGTGTAAAATGCAGAATTTAATGAAAGCCATTAAAGTGCAGGTCACTGTCTTTTAAAAAGATCATATCTCCAAGCTAATGTGTTAATTTGACCATTGGCTTTTAGAGAAAGAAAGGTTGCATTCACAATGATATTTATGGTGCACATAAAAATGCAATTTAAGAATGCTAATATAAAGCTTGAGGTTCTTTCTAAAAATACTGGACATGGCTTTATTGCTGCAATGATCTTGTTTTTGGGACCCCTGCCAGGAGTCTGGAAACTCCAGTATATTTTGAACAGTGCTGCTATTATCCTAATGACAGTATGGAACCAACACCATAATACCCCCATCCTTTAAAAAGTTCTCTGGCTACCGATCTCCTCAATGAGAGAGTTTAAAATTCTTCTCGTGACTTATCAGTGCATCTGTTGTGAGCTACGACTGGGGTTTAACTTTGCGGTGTGCACCGGGGAGTCTGTGTTTTTTGTTTTCTTTAAAATCCTGATAGAAATTTGGAACATCTTTCTGATATTGGCTACATGACTTTTTTGTTATAACACTCTGACAGCCTGCTTTTTCTGTGCCAGAAATGTATACTATAATGTACTGTGCATGTAACATGGACTGCGTTCATGTCTTTATATCAAAAGACATTTTGGCATGTCACAAAAGAAAAGGCACAGGTGCAAATAATAAAACAATGACTGCCTCCTACTGTATTCAGTTTTAGGGTGCTGTGCATGCTGACTGTCACACTGTTTTAGCTGAATAGAACAGAGTCATTGTCATAATATTATACAGCAGTGGCACACCTGCACTTTGCTGACAAGAAGTCAAAATGACTTTGGTTTGACCTTGATTTTTATTTCTTTTCAATATAGTCTGTCATCTTGTAACATAAAAAGTTTCATGCTCATTTAAGTTTTGAAAGTGCTCCACTAAGAAATTACCAATTATAATAAACCTTTTCAGGTTCAGAGGACCAGAAATGACTACTTTTGTTATATGCTGAAATTCAGAAAATGCAGGGAACTATTATTTCCGTCTCATCAGAATCCAGTCTCAAGTGTTATAAGGACCCATCAAGTGCATCAACCTAGATGACCACAGAGGTCATGTCCAAACCTGTGTTGCCAACTCCTCAGTAAGGAAAGTAGCTATTGGCTGTCCTAAAAGTCGCTAGAAGTCACTAAATGATGTCATCGTCTAATTTGCATAATTTCACAATTGCATGTAATTGTAATCAACATTGTCAGAGAGAGGAAGACAAAAAGTGAGTATAAAACACCCAAAATATGTTTTTAAATTAGAGACTAAATACAGTGATTTATTTTAGCATGACAGCAAAGAAACATTTTCATTTACATCTCGCCCTGTAAGCCAGGACGGGATCTGCAGCGACTTTGCACATGCGTGATTCATCTGCCGTCTGGCCGCTGAGTGATGTAGGTCTCCTCTAATCTGACAGTGGAACTGCTGTGGGGTTACTAGACTCATCACCTGTACTTTCTGAAGGGGAGGAGCTCACAGCAGCACCTGCTACTCGTTGAGTACAGTAACTACAGAACGGTCCAAGCTTTCATTTCAGAGTCTCCAAAACACCAGAAAAGTCGCTAGATTTTCCGCTAGTTGCTTTTGACAAAAAAAAAAGTCGGCAGGAGGCTTTGGAAAGTCACCAGATTTAGTGAGAAAGTTGCGAAGTTGACAACACTGGTCCAAACGTCAACTTCCGAGACTGAAAAAAACACCAGTGCAACACCAAGTTGCAAACTGCAGTTCCTCAATTGGCCACTTGAGGCTGGCTCCAGAAGCGAGTCAATCCCCATAGACCCCCATGTTAAAATGCCCAACTTTTATAGCAGAAATAAACTTGTTTACATACTGGTACAAAAATGGTTATAGTCTCTAGATTTAATGTTGTTATTCACAACAACTGTGAGAGATGTGGATCGTTATATAACTTACCTGTTTAAACTGTGTTGCAGTTTAAAGTTATGCATACAAAAAAACTGTTCATGGCCCGCTTTTGTTCCAAGCTCCATGTACCTACACGTTTATTTTTGGACTAGGTGGTGGTTGGACAGTAATGACCTAAGCCACAGCACTGGCCTTCATAACCTCTCTTCAGGAAACCTGTGGGTGACGTCTTGGAGGATTTGTCTATCTATGGTCAGTGATAATCTCCTCGGGGGAGGAGCAGGTATGCCTCAGATAAACAGTTTAAAAAAACCTGCTTAAAAATGACTAACCCTGTTATGATGCTACAATGCTCAAGTAAAGGTTTAGTTAGGTTTAGATACAAAGATAAGTTGGATAGGTTTGGGACATATCACAGTTTGATTTAGAATCAGTATTGTAATATGGCTAGGAGACCTTCATTGTCATGGTTACAATAATAATTGAGGTTAAGCCGAGAGAACGGTCATGGTTAAATGAAAAAAACGTTGACTCGGATTGAGACAGGAAATGAGCCTCCCCCTACATGCTCTTTGTGGCTCTATAGCATCACCTGACTTCTTCCTTTGCTCCCATCATAATTACTATGGCATAACAATAAAACATAAGTACGGGGCCTAATGACTCTCCTGCACAAATGACCTATGGGGTCGTTTTTCATGGGAGGACAGGCTCGTGTGACAGATGGAAAAAATGCAGACTGAGAATCTGATCCAAAACCCCTCCTCACAATGAGTTATAAATTTAATTAATGGTAATAAAGCAAGATTGGTACTGCAAGTTGTCACTAATAACTTAGATAAAAAAACAGCTCTGAACAAATGCTTAATGTTCAGTGAAGAAAATGGTTTTAAATCTGATGCAAACATATATTTATTCCTGTTGTTTTTCTGTGTTAAACTGGTTAATGGATGTAGAACGTAGCTTTTGCTTTAATGGAGGTTTTCTCTTGATGCGCTCAAATAGTTACAACAGAAACTAGTAGCTCGGGGTTGCATTTTCTCAGAGAGCAAAAACATCTACAGTCGAGTTGTGGCTTACAGATACGCCTCTCTCACAGTGTAAATAAGACATAAATTCACAAAAAGGCACCTTGACAATCTATCTCCTGGATGGAGATATTGATATTAACATGTACAATGTCCATTTCAATTTGATAACAATCTGGCCTTCAAAGTGCAATTTAAACGAATGGGTGTCTTTTCAACTAAACAATATGAGGATAAAAACACAGCAGAGTGAAGAAAGAGAATTACAGATATTGACTAAATATGTCTTATCATTTATCATAATTTCTCCATCCACTTTGTCACGGCTTCAGCATTTAAGGAAGATAGATGATACAAGATGTTGTCCTCTCTTTCATACTTTCCGTGCTCTGGGAAGTGTGTCCAATATGGACTTACTTTACCTTTTTGCAATTCAGTTGGCATACGTTTGTCACTATCGAGACTGTTGTGTATTTCTTGCATGTTTTTTTTCTCCATGCTGTGCTGTGTAACATCTGGCACTTGGACCTTTAACCCTTATGATAAAGGATGCATTTCATGAGCGGCAATATATCTTACTAATAACAAATAGTTAGAGGGCATCGTGTCAAATTACTACGCGGGTGTTTTAGTCGACTAAGCTGTTGATATATGTTATTCAGGGAGTTTTTGAAGGCGCCACAATGTCAGAGTGGTGTCATTAAGGAGCAGCGCTTTGAAAGGTGTGGCATTTGCTATATGCTGCTTCCCAGTGGGCTTTGTGCTGAGGTGGTCGTCTCGGCAAGGGCGACCATTAATATCTTGGAGGGAATATTCCCATGGTGAGGTGACTGGTTGAAGAAGGTCCTGCTCCGGCGCAGACACCTACAACATGAAAGTTCAAAAAAGTGCTGACTTCCGCGTGAGCGCAGCTAGTAGCAGCCATCTGCTCCCCCACTAACTAATGCAAAACATCCAGTGTGTACAAATCTCCAGGAGGGATGTGATGAACTGTCCAATTTTTCTTACAAGACGGAGACTCCACCATCTAATATGAATCAAATCGCACATATCACATCAGATCATATCAGATGCACGTCGTAGGAAAAACAGGCAACACTAAGAGTTATTAGTTTAATAAGATGTAGTGATGGGCTAACAGTTTCTTTTTATTCCTTGTTCTTCACGCGACGATCTTCACATCTATTACACACGCAGGACTTTGTCACTCAACTCTCTCATGTATTTGAATGTGTTGTTTGCCCTGGTGTGGTGATTTAGAGGGAGTATTTTATCAGAGCTAGCCAAGCAAGCCTGGTCCACCAGGGAGCCAGGCATTTTATAAGGGTATAAATAATCAATGACACTGCATCTGTAATGGCCTGTAATGCAGTTTGTTAACTCCCCCACTACACCCCTCCCCCAGCCAGAATGGCACGTTTGTTGCTCAAACAATAGAAACGGATTGCCACGGCTAATTGACAAGGCAGGGGAATCTCTCTTCAGCTGCCTCCGTTTATTTGTGTGTTTCTTTTATTGCCCATGACCCCCCCTTACATCATGCAATGAGGTGCGTTTTTGTTAAGCTTCCCTGATCTGAAGCTTTGAATCACACATGATGGCCTGTTGTTGGTGCTGTATACCAAATTTCCTCAGTAGAAGTGTACACGGAGTGGACAAAATCCAATTAAATAAAATCTTATGGCAGATTGTGTCAGTCAAAAAAATTCTCTTGAGCCGTTTCAGCTGTTGCTTATTGTGAGCGTCAATCTCAAATGAACTTATCAGTTTTAAACCAAACCCACAAGGAGCTTAAGACATTTGCCAAAAAGTTTACATGCCTGAAACACCATAAAACTAAAGTGGAAGTTTAAAATAGTTGTGGTCCTTGAAATGTTTCTATAAAAAGGTTAAAAAAGGAGCATCAATGTTACAAATGTCAGCATTTCTGCTCATGTAAGATGAGTTTCAGAGATGTACACAAAATGTTGTCCCTGTTGCACTCCGACTCATATTTCACATATTTCCAGAGGGGAAGAAAAAAAACAACCCCAAAACACTAAATGCACCCGCCCTCCACCCCCTCGTCCATGCACGCATACACCCACATCCAAACATGATCCATATTTTGAGTTTCACCCCTCCCCCCGATCTCACCCGTGAGCCTCTGATTTCCATTATTATTAATATCTGCCTGTTTAATTTTCAGCTCTGTCATAATGTGTCGGCCTAAACTACAAGAGACAATCCCTTATTGATTACTTTCCCAGCAGCCCCGGCGCATGCCCCAGCTGATCACGCCTCTCATGCACAGACATCTCATGCATTTCAGATAATAAGCTGCTGCTCTGGAGTTGAAACAAATTGGATGTGCAGTCAGTCACTGTCCAAGTGAATCATGTTGCAGTCTGTCAGTGGACTAGGCTTGGATTATCATCTTACCCAAGCGAGGCAAAAAAAAAAAGGTAGAAAAAAATGCCATGAGCGCCTGCTATGATGGCAGGGTGGTATACGTGAGCACGACTCTAACGTTGTTGCACAGTTGTGTATTTGTATAGTGATCACCTAATATCTCAAAAAACTTTAACTTTAGCTTATGTTCAGTTTCAGGGTGACTAAAATCAAATACAATTTCTCATTTTATGTATTTTTAATTAGGTTAAAACTTGAATCAAACATAATTTCTTTCAACGTTCATGGCGAATGTGCACTTGATGGTATGATGAAAGCCAAATACTAGCTTTTAGCATAGCTGAGAGTGTTTTATTAGCTCCTTGAATTAATAAAAAGTAACAAACTTATTGAAAACAAACATCAGAAAATGCTGGGACTATATGAGAGGACTCTGTTATAAAGTTTCTTGCTTATGCAACAAACATTTCCAGCCTGTCTACAGACCTCTCTTTTGCGTGACAGTAACTGTGAACTTTGATTCTACAAACATCATGCTCCATGTGTGTGTTTTTATTGTACATGGACAAGGCATATTGTGCCAAAAACTATTTCCAAAATGATGCTGCCATTGTGTTTACTTGCTTTAAATTCAGTAACAGGAAGAAAATAAAGCATCCTGTCACCCTGGACCTGGCTCTGTTTCAAATTCAGTGCACTTTCACGTGAAAAAATCAAAAAAGGGAAGTTTTTGGAGTTGCACGGGAAGACATGATTAATAATACATCAGGATTATAGAGCACAGACTGTGCTGCACTGACTTTAATAAGTCCATGGAGGGAAAACAAACCCAGACTACGAAAACAACCACACTCGCTGCCTGAAAAACATCTGCATTTAAAGTCCAATAAATCTGCATCCCCCCCCTCCCCCCCTCAGCGTTAAGCATTAGTTGGCAGTTTATGATTAAAATACAACTAAATGTAAATGATAGCTCTCACATTTGTTTACATATCTCCAGTGTTTCAGAAACTACACAGAATAATGGGTTTGTGGGAGAAGTACACCTGAGCTACTGTGGTTTGCTGCAAAACCCCGAGAAGTAGAATAATTGGCACCCTAGTGTAACACTCCCTCTGTTTGGTGCCAGCTGTTTAAAATATGGATGATATTGTTTTCATTGCCGGGCTTTTATTGAGTTCTGCTTGGGCCATGCAGTATAATCCTCAGACTCTGACCTTTTCTGGCATGTGGAAAAAGTAAATAAACAAGGCACTGATGTATTCCCTCCGTTACCAGAGGAGCTGAGCAGCAGATTTCCCGTTGATCATATTCAGGTGTCTGGATTCAAAAAGCTGTCTGTGGCTGCCTAAGCAAGAGTGGCGAGATGCCTTTTTCTGTAGAACAGGCAGAGAATAATGGATGTTAGGGAAGGAGAGAAAATGTATTGACAACTGTGATCAGTGTACAGCATCTTACCTCTATCGGCAGATTTCCCCTGCCAGCAAAACTAAAGGCTGTTGACCATGAGATGGTTTACTATAGGTTTTAGAAAGGCAGCCCCTCGTGGAAGTCATAATAAAAGCTGCCAGATTTATAAGTTCGCGAGTGAATTTAAAGAACATCTTTGATACACTGAAGTGAACTATATACATATCTTTGGAAAGTACAAAAAGACAAACAAATGGTGCAAGTAGTACGCTTTCTTCCTGTCTCAGATGTGTAATTGCCCATACATTGTCCATACCATACGTGGATATCACACTAATCGCAGCCTCATTGCATTATTCCACTCATGACCATCCATTGTTAACTTTTGCATAAATGCATAGATAAGAAAATGATTAAATTTAAGTCAAGTCTTTCTTGTGATACACTGTCGCCTTAAATCATGCATAAATGTGATAATTACCCACAGTAGGCCAAAAGGGCCCATCACTGCCACTTTAAATCCAATAAACGCCATGACCTGATCACTATAATTGACCATCTATCAGGGTCATTGAGGAGTCCAATGTTGTTAACTGCCGCTTATAATTCCTCTTGATCATTGCTAATTACAGAAAGTGGAAGAAACCAATATTCCAGACACCCAGAGAGCAGCTGATTTCAAAGAGGTAAGACTGAAGGTTTAATATCGGTTAGCTTGACAAACGACACACTTTGTGATTCAAGTGACACATATGTGCAACTTTATATAGGGCCTGAACATCCATTGTCGAGGTCCTATATAAAGCGAAAAAGGTGATGCAATGCACTTTTGCATACAAAACAAACATCCACACAGTCCAGAAGGAAAAAAACAAAAGTGTCTTTAGCTTTTAAAGTCTTAATAATGCGTTTAAAAATATTATGCATCTTCGATTGCTGCCTATTTAGTCACAATCATGTGATGTTATGAAGAAATACTTGGATTTGACACCCAGTTTGCGTGACTTTCATGAGTAAGACTACCACCAGTCTGCCTGTTTTTGATTGAATTTGCTTCAGTTTAGTTTTCCGTGGTAAATTACAAAATCTTATGTACAGCTGTATTATATTGTAACATAGTTAACTTTGTGTTATACTTCAAGGCATATTAAAAAAGAAAGGATTTTGATGTACTCGTGGGAGAAAAGCAGTCTGGTCCTGAATTTCATTTAGAGCCGTAATGTTCTGTGAATATGAAGTGCACTTAGCAGTCAATTTTTACACAGATGTCACGTATAAAGACGACCTCTAATGACATTTTAAATAAGCCTAAATATGCAAATACTGTAAAAGCATACTGCTACCTTTTAAACAGTTCAAAACGACGTTGCCTCCGCCAGCATTTGCACCCCATTTCTCTCAGTCTAACGTTCTTTCTGTACTGTTCAGTGGGGCAACAAGTCATTGAGAAAATGCACAATTTATTGAAATTTTATGGAAAGACCCTTACCCCCTTTCACCACCGCACAATTACGTAAAAGCCATCTAGCCCTTGAGTAACCCTTTTTATAGTAATTCATTTATGACTCTGGTCACAGAGGGGATTCCTCTGCTGCCACAAACACCCTAAAACATGTGTGGATGGCATGAGGACGGAATCCACAATGCACTGAAGGGTACCGCTTTCATCAAGACATTCTTTCTTCCTTCATCAGCACATCATAAAATATTTCATTCCACTTTTATAATCGACTTGTTTCATTACAGAGCTGTACATTTTATTTCCATGAATAGCAATGACATAACCGAGGCTCATTTGGGTATTTCAGAATGCCTCTCCTTTATAGAAAACGCGAACATCAGATGGCCTGTTTTATTGAGGGGGAGCATTAGGAGATGGACAAACCAAAAAGAAGCAAGAAAATGATGCTACAGACATAGAAATAAAAGGGAAAATGAGACAAAGAGACTGAGTGAGTGGTTGAGAGGCTGCTATAGTCTCTCCTGAGATGAGTATGATGATTGCACCCACATTCCACTGCAGAGCTAAAACCCTTGGAGGCTTTTGGAATGTGAAAACCTACTTCTTCTCTCTTTATAGTACAACACTTAGGCAGCGTACCACTTTTTTTTCCCACCCTGAACATTGCTCACATCGCTGTTCCCTGAAGCTTGAAAGCACAACATTTCTCAGCCAGCAACTCCCACTGGGACTAAAGCCCAGAGATGGAAATGCAAAGGATATGTTTTATTGGACAGTTGCAGACAAATAAATCTAAATATGTATTTTGGTCATGTTTGTGTGCAGACTGCATCCTGAGGGAGTTGAAATGATTAGATGACATAAATAACAGCGCTGTAGCATGATATTAGGTCACATGTTTACATACACGGACCTAAGGTCAGGGAAGAAATAATTCAAACGCTATTTCTCTTCTTTGGAAGTGAGCATTGTTTGGTAGCGTACATACATGGCGTGAGGAGCCAAGCTTTCCCGTGTGCACAGACTATTAATGAGAGATGGAACCATACAGTCAGGTAAAATATACATACTTAAGTGGATAAAAGTCATAGCTCTGTTGAAGCCTGCCAGCGAGGCACAAATCAACCTGTCCAACGTTGGGGTGGGGGGGTGGGGGGGCGGTGGGTCACCCTGAATGAAATGGTTTAGGCTCACTGATCTGCGTGAAGGAAAGTCAATGGGAGGTGTCAATGAGTGGGCAGGCGGGGACTCCTGCAATCACATGTCCTGTGATTGACATGGCCTAACCTCGGGGGCTGTGTGAGATGTCAGCAAAGTGCAGCCCCCCTAATATGGCCTCAGCCGAAGTGACTTCACGGTGAATTATGGACGAAGAGTGTAGGTTACATGAACCGACGTGCATCACTTTAACTATGCAGTTCCATGGGGCAATCTTTTAAATTGTGTGTTGTTGTACTTAATTTTAGGAATTTGGAAATTTCTCAAATGTATGGCACAAAAAAGTACTAAAATGTTTGTATTGGGAGTCACAGTGGAAGAATGAATGGAAGCTGTATTCCTGGCCTACTTTTTGATCACTAATCTCCCAGCAGGCTAGCATCAATGCTTATTAGTATTGGCATATCCATTCTGATTGATGAGCCACCTCCTCCCACTTTTTGGTTAATGAAAAATGTCATCTCAGTTGCCATTGCAAGGCTTCTAAGAAAACCAGGATCTGGTTTTGTAATTTAAATGTGGTACAATTATGGTTAGCATGACAATCATAGTTTAAAAAACATGCCTGTGTGGCCTTAAAAATAATCTGCATCTCTTATATCATTAGGGTTTATTCAATTTTGGAAGCTGTTGGTTGCTCTGTATGTTTTAATTTTCAAATAAAATACTAATATTTGTGAAAATCTTTCCGATTTCCTGCTTCCCAAGACTCCACTGCAATAACAAAGAAGAAAAACCGTGGTGATCTAACTTCCCAATCCCACACGGTGTCTTTGAAGACAGAGCAAACTTGGGAAATAAAAGTGGCGGCCTATGGCAAACTGCACTTCAGAGAATTCAGCCCCTTTTTCTTTCTGCCACATGTGACAAGTGAGCCATGCAGCTTTGCCGAATTATATATCTGTGTGTCTAATTATTTCTTTTCAAGTCCATACAATAAAAGACTGAATGCTTTTCTCTTGCCGGTGCTAGGACAGCAGGAGGAGTGCCCTCCAAAATATTCCCTCTCATGCCTCTGACATGCACATCTGTCTGCACGTCAGCATAGCAACTTTGGAGACGTCTTTGGTTTTAATGAAAGAGATCTGGGAGCTACAAATGCGATAGGTGCTGTGATGACACATTTCACTTCCTATTGTGCAAATAAAATCACTGAGATTTTCTTTTAATCTTTATTATTCACTGTTTCAGAGTTCAAACTACAGTGAAGACGTCAGACAATTGCCCTTCAAAAATAGCTGTACACTGAAGCTCTATTGTAAAAAAGAAAGGTGTGTTAGATAGGAATACTTGTGTAGAATAATGGCCACTATTGTGAGAATAGCAATGTGGAAACTGTTTGCATTATATATGTCCTTTCTTGATATTTCATACGAGTTAAAATGCTGTATGTTGATATTTTTATGCTTTTGAAGTGGACCATTTTTCTTGGAGTGAAAGACGGCTGCAAAGAAATGCTCCTGCTGCAGTGCGGTCACAAGGGGGTAGCATTGACACAGTTGTTTAAGCCCTTTAGCAGGCAGCCCAGCAGCAGGACAAACTGCCTTTGATGTAATTGAGGTCTTAGACCTCTTAGAAAAGCATATATTGGTTTGTATGTGGAAATGTTCAAGGAACAATGGATTTCCATAAGTGGATGTAAAATCGTATTTGGAGCATCCCCGGCATGCTAACCACTCTCTAAACAATAACAAAAAGGACTCCTTCAGGATTGGACGGGTAATTCCAAGGCACTTACAGCCTGGAAATGTAATGGAATGTAGCAGTAGGATTAAATGTGTGACTAAAAGATACAGACTTGACTAGTTTTAGGCACTTTCCTGGGTGATTCATTCAAATAAATTTGTAGATATTCTCAGCTCCGTACAGCACTACTATACATCCTAATAGAAGTCAGCACGCAGCATAAAAGCACGTCTTTTTTGTCTCTTTTACAGGAATGATTAAAAGTAGATTTTTTTTTGTCAGCGTTTAGAATTACGAATACGATCATTTATTTTTTCTGCCCTGAAAAAAATAAACTGTTGTGTGAAAGCAGGTGAATTATGACCTCCAACCTGTATAGATTAAGCTGTTAATTATCAATCACTCCGCAGCCACACAAGTATTCCCCTAACTAACATTTTTTGTCTATCCATCTTATCATCCAAAGTAATACCTAAGAGTACGACTCTGGCAGGGACTCATAAATAAAGGTTACCTATTTACATATTCAGTTTATCACGGATATTGCATACTCTGTACATAAAAATTCAAATGCAGTGTTTATGAAATATGATCATGCAGTAAATGTGAGAAGACACAGAGCACAGCCCATTCATACACAGAAGGGATTTGGTGCAAGTGATTAATAAAGAATGAAATAGACATTGGACCTGCAGAAATGAAATACATTCTGTTTTAATTTAGGCTTATTCAGTGGAAGCTACCTTATTTTTGAATATTGTTTAAAAAGCTCAGATTTAATTTGTGATCCTTACATCAGGGTAGCAGATGGATTTCTGTCCCATTAAGTCCAGTGACACATTCAAACCTGCACCTATTTGTAATTCAGTACAAAATAACGACATCTATAAAACAACTATGCTTTACTGATTTCTCTTCTGAGTTAGATTTAGCATCAAGACTAATATAAGCAAACAGACACTTGTAATATATCTCTAAAGTCTCTAGAATTATACATTCTCAAGTAAACACATTTATAGTGTTTTGCTATCATAATTTAGCTTCAGATTCCAATGATGTGTGGAAATGTCAGCACACACTTGTAGTGACTGATCAATTTTGTGTATTGCATCCAACTACAAAATGCCTACATATAAAATGAAAATGTCAGATAAAATTCTTACACTCTTCACTGCTAACAGACAACATTCAACTACATGGAGGAGAAAAAAAAGAAGGTGTTTGGTTTGTGCTTAAAACGGCTGAGAGGAATAATGGCATAAAGAAGCAAACACTGTGCAGCAAGTGTCTCATCTCTCCTCATGAACTAGTTAACCTGAAAGAATGCGATCTACAAATGTGTTTCAGCAAAAGCAAATTACCTGGGTTTTGTGGAGGGGAACTAATCTCTCCAAGCATGACACTGGACAGGAAAGGCCTCTTACTGTTATTATGATGTGTCGGCTTGTGTTAGATGGAGGGCCTTGATGGCCGCATCAGGAAGGAGCATAGAAGCCCCTCTACCATGACAGCGCTCTGATGGATGTACGGGTGGTGGAGGGGCAGGGAAGATGGAGGTTAGAACGCTGGAGATGAGGAGAAGAAGGAGGACGATATGAGGTGCAGCGGGGGTTATATACAATAGTAAATACCTACAAATGCAGTGCATTAGCAGTAGGTGCAGAACCCGAGATAACATTAGCATGCACGATAAGGCATTCCGTTGGACAGGCCATCTCCGAAACAAAATAAAGGTCCTGTGTGGTGAATTTTCAAAGCCTATTCCTCGCGACCTGTGATGATTTGTTCCCTATATGAAACAGACTGATGATAACAGGTCATTTAAAAGTAATTTAGGAAATCAGAATATCCGTATGTCAAAGTTTGACACATTATTCAACACCACATACTGTAGATTGTTGGCATTGCAGGAAGCAAATAAACATAATTACACACAATGGGTGGCTGAAAAGATTTTTAGGTAGAAAATTACACAACAGTGGCACCATGTTTGTTTTCCTGTGGATGTGAACTACTATAGTTTGTCAGTTTGGTTTTCTAGTAACAGAACAACGTGATTTTTAGCTGGTAATTCGCGTATCATCACGTTGCTGTCCTGTGGCATCTATCTGTCTCTAAAATAGTTTATGAGCTGAAGAAAAGCTGTCTTATTTCCAGCTAATCCTTTATTTTTTATTATTATGACTTATTCTCCTTGAAAAATAAGAATTTTCTCAATTTTCTCTTTCAGTTTCTCACCACATTATGCATTACAAATCTGAATTTTTATTATTTTTTGCTACAGCATTCAGTAGTGCCTTTGTTAGAATATCCAGTGTGGTAGAAACACACTAGACAGGCACTTGTTGGTGTATCATAATGGTTTTTTCGCCCCCTTCATCTGAGAATACTCACAGCTGGGGGTGTCTTGCACACAGTATCCATACTAAAATATTAATAGCCAGTTTTCCTCCATGTCAGCAGCTTGTAATTTGATTTCTGGTTAAGAAATGCAGTTTTGGGTGGCAGATCTCCCAGTGAACACCGGTCTCTAAGTTCCCTCCTCATCTTGCTCCTTTGGGGGTCCCGGGAGACAGTGGCTTGGGGAAAGTGTTATAGTGAGATGGTGCTCCTCCTTGGCCTGGTAAAGATTGGGGGTGCCAACACACAGCGGGACAGGTGTTCTGAGCTGCACACAGGGGAGCCTCACCAGGCTGCAGTGCCTGGCCTACATTCATCTCTGTACCTGGGGAGATAAATGGAAAAATGTGACCCAAACAGTCCAACATCACAGCCATGGCAGGAGCGTGTTCTAACAATGGGGAGTGGGGAGGGTTCCCCATATCATTACTAAAATGAGGCACACAGTGCAATTAATTCCAGGCCTAAATGAATGTCTGTGGCTTGCAGCATACTTCTCTGTGGCAATAGAAATAGATTAATAGTCCGGAATAGACAGAATAATCTTATTCTGTGCCATGGTGCAATGATATAAAATGGGCTTCAATGCTTGGCTCATTTCTTGATCAACATTTTTTGTCATCTTGCAAACCCTACTTTTTTTCACCCTTTATTGTATAAAATGGTGTGATCTTTCCACTGCCCTTTGTCTTGGAAGAAAAATTAATTCTCATTTGCATTACCACGTCTAAATGTCAGCCACCGATATTTTGTTAGACATTAGTAAAGCTGGCAGCGAGAGGCGCTGGATAATTGCACTCAGCCTAGCAGAGGGATTTACATAATTTCAGATAGCAATTAAAGAATCCTTGGGAATTTTCTTCCTGGCCTCTCTCTCCAGCTCACTTCTGCAACAGTACAAAAGAAGCATTCGTTTACATTAAGCTCCATGCTCCTTGCTGTTCATTTGCATGAAATTAAAGGTTTTCATGATCTTGAACAGCGGGGTAACATTTAAAATGCTGTTTTAAAGCCTTCACCTTGGAATAATGAAACGCTTCTATTATTTTTTATTTTTTTCAGAAGGCAGTGGGAGTTCATTGACTGCCTGTCCACAGCAAAACTTTCTCATTTTCCATTCACTCATACAATATAGCTCGATAATGCTTTCAGTTAATTAAAAATACAACTTCTTTTTCCTCTTTCCAAGGTCCCCTTCCTCTTTAATCTGCCCATGCCTCATGACCATTCCACCTCATCTCTCGCCAAAGCCTTTAAATATGATATGATCGAAGAGGAACTGATTCTTTAAAAGAATACAAATGTGTCAGTCAAAATCTGCTTCCACAAGGAAAACGACACCTAAACATGTACTGAAATCTTGCCTCTATTTCTGGATAAACCAATGTGGGGACTTTTGCGAATGCTGCAAAGATAAACGTCTCATGTACAGTATCTTTAATTAGGTCCCTGTGGGTCCCCATGTTATCTGCCATGCTGATTAGAATGAACATTAACTTGCTTTAGCCCTGAGTCTGATAATATGCATCAGTGTGCGGTGACAAGAGTGCAAAAATCCGATTGGACGTCCCTTCTCAGACAACATACTGCACTGTTCTTGAGCATATGATATATATTTTTTGAGCTATTACTATATATTACTTTCATAGTAGCAGAAGGCGAAGACACACTGCTTTAAATCCTTCACGCCTTATTGCCGTAGCCTGGATGACACATTTGATATGGGTATGGATCATCAGGATTAGTTAAACCAAACTCTTCTCATGGGAGGTCTGTGGCTCAGCAGTCCGATGTGCATAATATTACTCTGTACTTAACAACACTGCGAGTTTGCCAGCTTTCACTTTTGTGTTTAATCAGAATACTATCCAATAAAGCAGAAACGCTGTCACGATAAGAAAAGAAGAAGACGAAGAAGAAGAAGAAGAAAAAAAAAATCCTGATGAATAGTAGAGCTTTGTTAAGACAATAAAGCTTTGTCACAGAGCTTAGAAATAAATACAAAGCCTCATCAGAACAATACCCTTCACACTTCTTCCTTGATTCCCCTTCCATCCTTAAAGGCATCACAGAACATTTTCACACTAGTCGTCCCACCGCTGTGAAATAAATTGTGACAGTAACTCAATATGAAGTGAAATAGCTGAGAAAGCCTTGAGTTCACTTGCGCTGACAGTGCTGTTTAATTCCATCTTGTGCCAGCCTGACATTTCTGCTGCCACTAAATATTAAACATGTGTACCCGTTTCATTTGCATCTGGTAATGAGGTGGGAGACAGCGCCCAACTGGTCAAGCCTCTCTCTCTCTCTCTCTCGTGGTAGCGCGTCTGTGCTACCTCCAACACAGTCACATGGACAAGGGTAAACCAACAGAAATATTTAGAGAGGAAGGGGGCTGAGACGGAATGGAATAGGGAAAAGAAAAGAGGGGCGGGTGGGTGGGATGTGTGGGGTGATGGTGAAGGATAGAGCACCCGTGTGTGTGTATGTGTGTGTGTGTGTGTGTGTGTGTGTGTGTGTGTGTGTGTGTGTGTGTGTGTGTGTGTGTGTGTGTGTGTGTGTGCTCTCCAGAATTCAGAAACCAGTCTGAAATGACCCCGGCTCTCAAGCAGTGTCTGCTTCGGCTGACATTTCTCCCTGAATCTTTTAAGATGCATTCCTTGCTCCAAAATGCATTAGTGGAGAGAGGAGAAACAGAGGCACAAGAGGAGAGGGTTAAATGTGATTGCTCTAAATGTCATCACATCTTCATAATGCAATATATATTCATGATCTGCCAGTCCAGGAGGGCAGGCATCACAGTTGTGTTCTGTAATTCAAATGTTTTATCCCAATTTTGATTCACCATACAATTCTGGGGCAGACATTTCAAAGCAGGATATGTATCATGGTTTTTTTTTAGCCATTATACATGTGGATGGACTGGAGGCATCTGAGGTGGATGCTGTGTGATGCAGGTGTCGTTGAAAAGGCATTGGGATGCTCCGCACAGAATAAGCAACTTAGGTCCACCATATAACAGCTGCTTTACTGCAAAAACTTTCAGTGGTGGTATCAAAAGTATTCCAATACAAGAATAGAAATTAGAATAAAGGTATAAAAATACCAACTCCTACTGAAATGACTATAATACCTTCTCTTTGCTACACATAGCATGTTTCAGCTGACATTTTTGGATTCCTTGCAAGCAACTCAAGATTTTTGGTTCATTCTTTGCACCTAAATGGTGCTGTTTTTGCTGAAAACCTAATAAGACCGATTGGATGCCAATATGCAAAACCCAAATGGCAGCTAATGACAACCTAGTAAACATAGTTGGGCAATTAGCAACTATAAAGCCAAACACTGAGAATGAATCTTAGACATGCATATCAGGTGGCCAGAACCATGATGGATGCTAATGCAGCTCTGTACCGAGAGAAACAGCAGTTAGCCGTTAAGTTGGGATATCTTTACTTACTGTAAAAATGATATATAAATCAATTATTACAATGATTCTTCATACGTTATAAGCGTCTTGTAACCTTCAGCATAATATTATTAAGCATTTAAGCAGGTGTTGCACTTCCACTAAATTCCTGCCTAGCATGCTCGTCTGTCCTGTACTACTGTGACCCTTAAATGTGCATCGGAGTCACGTTCTCTAAATTCCTCCCAGCAGCATTTAAGAGGGTGTCGCTGCATTATTTATTAAGTCCCTTTCCGTCATTGATTAAACCCCTAAAAGCTCATCACTGTGTATCAAAATTACATATTTAAAAGTTATTTTTTCTATGAAATATTCCAATAATAATCCAAGCCATACAGGTCCAAACCACAACCAACTAAAGAAAGAAAGGGTAATGATAAGGAGGCTCCACTCGTATGTATGAAACCCCAGATGTTTGATTCTGTGTTTTTGATATGATCATTGATTGGTACCATAGATTGTATATAAAAGCTCAATGTAAGGGCGTGACCTCTCAATAGGTTTATGGACTACCGTTCTGTGCCTCCAGTTTAATGAGCGAGGGATGGATGTGTAATACGGAGGCGATCTGTCAATCACAAGGTAGCCATGCCCTACAGCAGGTGTCAAACATATGGCCCGCAGGTCAAAACCGGCCTGCCAGAGAGTCCAATCTGGACTGCAGGATGTGTAAAAATTACAGATAGAGCATTAACTGCAAATTGTAAATTTGTAAAACTGTAAATCTAAAAATTATTTTTAGATCTTGAGTTGTTTTAATCATAAAATAAAATACTCTGTTGTTCAGTTCCAGGTGCCTGTGACTAAATGTTTTGTGCCTTTGTAGATAAACTGTGATCTGTAAGTTGTAATGCACATACGAAACAATAGATAAATAATAAACTGAGGTATAATGCTGTTGAAATGGCATTTTTTTTCTTAAGAAATTTCAGGTAATTTATCGTGCTTTGTAAAAAGATAGTTCATTAAATGTGAACATTTTCAGAATATAATTTTAAAACTAAAACAAAGGGGGAAAAATTGGGCTTGTAGTTATTTATAGGTTATTATGCTGTGATTTTTGTGGTCTGGCCCGCCTGAGATCAAATGGACTTTATGTGATCCCTGAACTAAAATGAATTTGACACTCCTGCCCTAAAGCATACCCTCTATTATTGTCTATTTGCCTGTAAAATGGACCACAAATTACAAAATAAACGTCATGCTATATTGAAAAAGTCTTAAGACTAGCAACTGAGACTCATTCACTCATTAGATAAGTGTCTACTGAAGAAACAAACTGAGTGAGAAGCAGGTCCATTTTCTCATAGGCTTCTTTGTATCTGAATTTCCTTTTGCATGCAGAGGATTTGTCCCCTGCTGGCTGTTAGAGGGAATGCAGATTTCATAGCACTATTTCACATACTGTCTATGATTGGTACATCTCAGTTTTAGGGTAGAAATTCTTAGCCATGACAGTGACAGCATATTTGGCTCATGATATGTCCTTCATCATATTTAAAACAAAACAAAACAAAACATTTGGACTTATTAACAAGACAAAAAATTAGACTTCCTGAGAGAAGTCTTCAAAGTTCTGGGAGGTAGCGAGTTGAAAGATACTAGTGTCTTTATTCTGACGTTCAGATTTTCAGGCTGTCTTCAGATGTGAAGTGCATTTAAGCAATACCTTCAATATCAATTATTAGACTTGATATATGAGGTGTAAATATAGATTTGTTGTGTCTTTGTAGTTTTTCATGTCATGTCAAACCTTCCCATACTGTGATTAATGCCTGTGGCAGACCATATAAAGCTGCCATTTTCCATCAAGCACTGCTGCTGTCAGGAACACATGTGGCACAGTGTTTGTACTGAGAACCGTGCCTGTTGTCTGTGTACTCATTGGTGAAATCAACACCTGGTGAATCTGCACCTCACCTCTTACTCAAATCTCCTGCTCTGATAATACAGATGGCCATCCTGATGACGCCTATGGAGAATGATCACTTTGGTCTTACTCATACAGAGATCTAGCAAGTTTTTATTCATTATTTGAGTGTCTGGACTCACAATGTTTCTGTTTTTGGCCATAGTGCTCAGCTGTTCTAAACAGCTCACCGTTTATGTACAAATGGCTGGCAGTTAGCGCCTATGGCAGCTGATAATTTGGCACTTAGGGAGTCATACGTCTTTCTCAGAAGTTGGTTGAGACCAAAATCAGAGCAAAAACGGAATAAATATTGCAGATTTACGTGTGCACAGTGACTGCAAGTGCTTGCAAGTTCTTGTAACTTTGATGTGTAGGTTCTTTACTTTTGATATATTAGTTTTGTGTTCATAACTTATTTCTGCTGACCACATGTTCCAAAAAACAACTACTACAGATTTAATTAATGTAAAGGTATAAAGAAACATAACGTGGAAATGAAAGCACAAATACATCCAAACTGTACAAGATTTAAGCATATGAACTTGGCTGTTGGCCACCCATACAAAAATAACTAAATAAAGAAAACACATTTAATTGTGCACACATTTTTTTCTTTTACTGATGTTACAATATTATATGATAGGAAACAGCCGTATTTTTGTATGCGATCGTGGATCTGCATTGTGCTGTTGAGTGTTTAGGATGGAAAAGCCAAGTTTTCTGATGCTGTTGAAATGAAAGCACAATATTCCCTTTCCTCTGTCAGACTTTCATGACAGCATACAGCCATAGCCACTTTGAAAAGAAATCAACACCAGTATGAGGAAACTTTATACATTCGTATCACTTGTATGACTTCTGAGGCATGGATTTACCTTCTCTTTTTTTTTTGCCGCTCATGCGTTTGTCACTGCCCCGTTCAGCACACTGCTCCGCAACAGTTAAAGTTTAGATACACCGTGCTTCTCCATGAGGACTTGTATTGCTTTCATGGTATGTATCAGAAATGTCACAAGAAATCAAACCTTGATCAAAACCAAAGCTGACTGTCATGGAGAAACAGGGAAACATCAAAGAGCTTACAGTAGAAAGGCAGAGGTGGTTGAAGTTGGCTGCATGCATTTGTGTGTGTGTGGGTGTGTGTGTGTGTGTGTGGTGGGTAAGGTGTGGGGGAGTCTTTCCACTTCTTGTTAATTCTCTGCATAAGAGCTGTTAAGCACATTCAACAGTCATGGAGAATTGTGTCCACTCGCGGGCCTCCGGTGGGACTGCGTGTCCTGAGGTTTACTGTTGCTAGCTTGTCATGTCCATGTCAACAGCACTTATCGCCTTCTGTCTGAGCGCTGAGACATTTCCCAGGCATTTAGCTGCCTGTTTGTCTTCTCTTGATTTCCCCTCCAAATCTGTCACATATAGTCTTCACCTGACACCTCACAGAGTGTTCTTCTCTCAAATACTGTCAAAACAGGGAGATCCAACAGGAAGAGATAGCAGCAGGGAACCACAGATTGCCAAATGTTATACACTGATCAGGCACCGCAAATAATGACCTGTGTAGGCAAAACGGTCTGGGATCGTTTACTTCATCAGCGCGCTGACTGCTATCCAAATAAGAAAAAATGAACAGTTTGTGTTCACAGTTTTGCTTTTGCAGTTCTTTTGGCTTTCTGCTGCTCTCACATTGTCCTCTACATCAATAACACCGAGTCCAGAGTTTTCACATCACTGAGACTTTCTCTGTCCTTTTATTTCTTGGAGTAAAAATCACTGGCATGAAAACAATGCACTTCACAATGAAGGCCTGGCGTGGAATCAAACACTTCTCGTTGGTGTATTTTTCTTTCCTTGCCTTTCTTCTCTGGCGAAAACCCTTCTATTATTTCAATAAGCTCTTGGTTTTAATACATTATTGATCTTAAGGTTGAACTACGGGCCACTGCATTACCAGGATTCTAAAGCCCATCATGGCATGACACTCGTGTACTTGTGAAAAATTATACCAATTATGAAATCAACCAACAACTACCTCAAAAAGCAATCAATTGTCACATTGGAAAGCATTTTGTCCCGCAATGCTATTGGCTTTGTGGTTACACAGGAGGAGTGGGCGTTGGATGTTTAATGACTTCCAAATACTGATTTCTCTCTCCTTTTTTCTTTTTTCCCCCCAAACATTTATTACTATTCACTCCGAGATGGTTTTGCTCCAAAGCAAGCCTTCGATTATGTTTGATGCTTTATGTTGAGCGACTGCGTGCCAATAAGACAATAGCATTTTGTCATTGATTGGCCTTTATGAGCACTGAAGGCTCAACACCACTATGTGCACTTAAAAGCCTACATTAAGGAATGAATTATGATTAGTATACTACATGCCAGTGCATTAGGAAAGGATATATTCATTTTAATTCTGCAAATGTCACAAAGGTAGCTGAGAAGAGAAAGCCATTTCTGGAGTCTCTAAAGTGGTGGGGGCCAGGCGCTGAGTGCTGGCGGGGTCAAGTGCAAGCCGTGTCTTTGACAGTGGCTGCCTGCCTGTGTTTCCATATCACAACATTCAATCATGCAGTGCCCTCATGCAGAAACCTTTAACTCAATGCTCATAAATGCGGGGAAGCAAAGCTTACTGTCTGCTCCAACACCAGCAACCTCAGCGCTCACATTTGCTGTGGTCAGTGGGAACCTGTTCTCAGTGCAAGAAGATGGTGTTTTTGCATTTAAAAGGAGGAAGAATCAGCCAGCTATTGCTACTTACAGAGAGCTCGATGGGGGTATGAAAAACTACAATTAAAGTCACCTTTATTGTTTCCAATCTAAATCATCAGTGTGACACCTAAATGACATTTTAATGAAAATTTTAGACAGGTTATTTTGAGTTGTTTCTTAAAAGATGCAGAAGGTTGAGCAGTGGTGAATTGCAAGTGTCTTTCCGAGGGGCTTGTGCGGGGTGGGGGGAGGCAGGTGGCTTGACGGGCATACAAAATCTGAGCCAAATAAATGAAGTGGAGATGGTAATACAGTGTGTTATAGCGGAGAGTGACAAGCCCGTTCCTCCCATGAAGCAGCTGAGCTGGCATTAAACAGACAAGACATCCCGTTCAGTCAGTTATCAGCCCAGGAATAATGAAGGAACAGGCCGGCAGACCAGGACGAGTCACCCTAGTCAGCCAAGTGGAGAATTTAATTTCGTGCAGGTTTCTCTGCAGCCAAGCATTTCCCCATCGGAGGTCCACTGGTGCTTGGGTGAGCATGGACAACTCAGTGCACTCGACTCCGAGTGTCTCCGGCACTGACAGAGATGTGTGGTGATGGATTTTAGAGTGGCTGGGGGAAGAGGGTGGACTTAAGTTTGGGTAGGGCTGTTAAAGAGGAGAGGGAGCGATGACAAGCTAACTTCAGAGAAAAGTAAGAAAGCGATCACTCGTGTTGCTCATTTTCCAGAGTATGGGTGCATTATTAAATCAAAGACAGTGAAATGAGAAATGGGTCCTGTCTGACCCAAAGATATGTAGGAAGGAAATAATATTGGCTGTGCTTAATGTTACCTCTGCTCCACCAACAGACACTCTGCCTAACACGGCCACTTGGCCACCAGATTTACATATCGGGACTGATTTCTCTTTGTGCTTCTAAATACGTAAGAATGTTCTTCCTTTCTGCATTATTCTCATGTTTTGCTTGCAAAGTCTATTAAAAATTCTCACAGAATCAATATTTTCCCTTTACTTAGAGGTTAAATTTAGACACTGGATGGGTTACACGTTGGCTTTGTTTCCTTTTCCCACTCAACATCATCGTTTCCCCAAAGTCTCAATGTTGCACTGGCTTTTGTGGTCACATGAACCGATATACTTTCCAAAGCGTATCAGCTGACAACTGATGCCCTCAGTCTCTGTCCACCACATTCTGACTTTAATGCCATAAAAACTCTTTCCTATCTATGTGTATTATTTGCAGGTGAGCTGAATCCAGAGATCGCATTCACCTGTCTGTGCATTTAAAATCTGAATTTCTGATTCACTGATAGCAATAGCAGATTTATTTATTAAAATTTCTAGTGTTTTATTTCAGAGCAATATTTCTCGCAAATAAAAAATAAAAAACACTAAAGTGCTTTTGTTATTTACAAGCATAATCTTAGTTCTTGATTCTGTTGCTCTGAGAAAAGGACGGCACTTTTTGTTCGGCAAATCTCTGGCCTGCGATGCCTATTTATTTCCTTTATATCCTAGTGTGTCTAGTCAAACTTTGTGTGAGTCTGGCAAAACGAGGTGAAATATGAACTTTGACTGTTAAAAATAATGTCTTGCCAACTTAGACTGAACAAGCTGTATTCTGGAAATAAGTGCATTGAATGCTTTGAGGCAGCCTTTGTGTGAATAAAAAAACAAAGATGTGAAAGCCCTGCCCCCTAAAATAAATTTTGGTGTGTAAACTTAAAGCTGCTGTCCGGAGTTTCCGTTTGTTTTCAATTTATGTATCATTTTTTAACAAAGCTTAAATGTGTTAGTCTAGTTCGATACTATAATATAAAGTTAGTATATGAAAATTTATTCCTGAGCTCCGCCTTCCTCTCATAGACCCCCATGTAATTCCAAAAAGCGCGGGTCGCTGCCGACCAATCAAGTTTGAGCTTCAGCTTTGTCATGCTGTCAATCAACGGTTATGCGCACAGCAAGCAAGCCCATGCAGAGGTGGGTGAGCTACGCACTACGCAACCGCGCGCACATTTGTTTTGCTTGTGGAGGAGCTGAGAGAGCATCAGGGATCAGCAACTTCCAGAAAAGTTACCAATCCCACGACTTGTCAGGCCAAGAGACTGCAGGACGTTTTTTGGCTCGGGGTGCTCGCGTCGCTCCCCGACCACGGCCTCCATAGCCCGCCTGACGGCTTCGTTTAGATGCCCGACCTCTGGAGGAAGATGTTGGGGCGTCTGGGACATACTCTTCGTCAGAGGAGTCATGCAATTCTGAACTCTAGATAGAAATAAATAAACAATGTAACACATATACACGCGTAAATGCACTAAGTTTGATAAACAACGTCATCGAGAGGGATACACGAGTGTAATCACATATTGAAACTTTACTCGTTCGTCCTAGCAGATTCATGTTATTTTGGTATTAGGACAAGTTAGACTCAATACAGCATTCTAACGTAATTCCTTTATTATTTACTAAATGTACTAAATGCAGAAGAGGGGAAAACAGCAAAACAGGAAAGATGCTGCAGCACTCCGGGCACTTCTCTCATGTACTGCGCGCGTGCACAAATAAAGGGGCAAAATCAGAGGGACGGAGGGTGGGACCAACAGTGTTTTGGGAGACGCTGCGATTCAAACTCCGGACAGCAGCTTTAACTAAACAAGGACAACAAAACATCAATCTTTATTCCACAAGAAACTGCTACCCAAGTCTGTACATAATATTTGCATGGCTGCATTTTATTAAAGGCATGATGGCCCATAAGTAACTACAGACCACAAGTCAGTGAAATTAACCAAACCTACAAGCAGCCTTACCTTCTTCAAAGGAATTGTTTTGAGAAACAATGTGATTAGGGCCAGACTTTGATCACACATGTAAAGTTTGAGGCAGATTGGAGCATGTACAGGCTAGTTAGACAGCACTTCCTGTTTCATGGTGAGACATTCAAAATGTCCGCCAGGTGGTGCTATCATTGTGAGTGTATATCGGCCTATGCATGTGATTAGGGCTGGACTCTGATCACACATGTAAAATTTGAGACAGATTGGAGCATGTACAGTGTAGTTTGGCAGCACTTCCTGTTGCATGGTCAGATATCCAAAATGGCCTCCAGGTGGCACTATAACTGTGAAAATATATCAACCTATGGATGTGATCAAGGTCAGACTGTGATGACACATGTAAAATTTGAAGCGGATTGGAGCATGTACAGGCTAGTTAGACAGCACTTCCTGTTTCATGGCAAGACATTCAAAATGGCCTCATTCCGCTAGTCACCATTTCCACGCCTTCAAACTTTTGCGGAACATATTAATAACTTTGATCACCCAACATCCTGGTCAAATTTGAGCACTCTTGGGGTTAGTGTGTTTGAGTTTATAGCTTTTGAAAATGTCCAAAAATGACAAAATATGAGTCACAACTCAAAATGGCCGCATTCCGTGGGTCGCCATTTCCATGCCCTGAGACTTTTGCGGAGCATTTTGATAACTTTTGATTACCCATGACTGGTGTACATCCTGGCCAAATTCTAGCTCTTTCACGATTACGCTGTTTGAGTTTATAGCTTTTAAAAAATGTCCAAAAATTACACAAAATTGCACAAATATGCAAGATTAAAAAACACAAAGTCAAGAATAGCGGGAAACAGTAGGAGCAAGAAAACAACAACTTGCAAAAGGAGGAGATAACTTTGGAGGGGTAGTAGGAAGAGCTCCATGAGAACAAAAAGAACAGGAGCCTGTTCAGCCTTTCCACAAGAAAAAAAAAAAAAGACACGGAAAAGGCGGAGAGGGAACAAAAATAACAGATGACAGAGAAAAAAAAGAAGAGGAAAAAGAGCTGTGGTTGCCCAGAAGATGTGCAACCATAACAGCAAGGTGTAGGAGGCTGCTGGATGATCAGTAGCTCCCTCTACCTCCTCCACATCTTCACCTTCACCTCTCTGCTACCCCCTCCATGTCCATCGATGACTCCCATTCATCCATCTGACCAACCTTCATCCCTCCTTTTCTCCATGCTCCTCTCACCTGGAAAACTTCTTTCCTTCCTCCATCTCCTGAAACTTGACTCCCTGCTCTCCACATCCCCTCTCTACCCTCTTTTTTTTTACCCCTCTCTAACTTTCCTTTCAAGGATTCTCTAAGGCAGCACAGAGGATCAGTGATTGCCACTGTAGCATTACATATTCAGAAACATTTTTAAAAAAATTCAAAATTGGTCAATATGATAGAAATGTATTGGTATCGTGTTAACTGTGGGAGCTGCTGCTTGGTTTACGCAGAGCTGCTTCCAGCACAAACTGTGGTTATACATGTCTGAAACAAATCGTTGATTATTCAGTGATACCACTGACAGAAAATGAATCATCAAATATTTTGATCAGAGGTTCTTTTAATTTTTTATCCATTTTTTGAAAGAGTTGGAGTGATTTTTGTTTGTTTGACAAGAAACTGTCAGACTTGTTTGAAGACTTCATGTCTCATTTCATGACATTCTGCTCTTTTATAAGGTGTCTGAGAATGTTCATTTATTAGGTGAGGTGAATTGAAATTATTTTCAGATATGGTATCTTCGTCTGAAATTAAGATACATTTGCAAATAATTTCTGTTTGTAAAAATACATAAAATTGTAAACATATTTTGAAGCTACTACCAACACCTCATTTACTCTCTTTTTTTAAAAGTAATTTAAAGTCAACATGATTTGATATGTTTCAGTAACACCAAACATGGAAAGTCTTGCTCTGCTTGCTGTTGTTACTGAAAAAACATCATCACTGATTTCATCTAAAACTATATTATCATTCAACATTTTAATTTATATTTTTTACCAGCTTGACATTTGTCCTCCATGTGCCTCACGAGGCTACAAACACTTCTCTTTACAACAGTATGTAGACTACAGATGATCAATGCTGAAATGACTAGCTGTAGATTCAAAGCATAATCAATGGAAAATTGACCGGAAGGGAAAAGTATGGTAGGAATAGGTGTACAAGCAGCAGAGACGACTGCAGCCATCAGCGGATTGTCAAGAACAGATGATTCAAGAACTTGGGAGAGCTTCACAAGTAAACTGAGGCTGATGTCACTGTGTCAAGAGCAACCAAGCACAGAGTATTCTGGAAAGGAGATGCATCGGTTGATTGATTTGATTGATTTCTTTACTTTTGTGTCATTCACACAAGCGTGCCCAATCCTCATGGGTTTATAAGACACCAATATACTAGCATTGCACCAATACATCCAAAACACACATTATTCTGCTTCAAGGTCGTCAAACAAAATGCATTGCCATTTACTCTCAGGTCTGGCAAAGAAATGCTGCAATGAACAACTCAAAATTTTCAAGGTCGTCCAACCAAAAGCAATCAGCATTAGCAGAGGACATCTTACCCTCTTTTATCTTCATATGCAGGACAGTAAAACATAAAATGAATCTTATTCTCAACTTCACCGAAATTAGACAGTGAACAAAGTCTGTCCTTCTCTGGAGCAGCATTAAACCTCCCAGTCTCTAAGCTAAGGGTAATGTTCCGGAGTGTAAGTGTGCACACAGGGATCTCTGTTTTTTGCTTATATTATACTTCCAATGAGGTTCCACAATGTATCTATTCTTTATGAGAGTTCATAGTTTTGCTTTATACCAAATATCAACAGACCCTTTTTCTCTAAACATAAGTAACATATTACTCCTGATCTCCTGAATATCAGTAACCGATTATAAAAAATAAATGAGTTGTTGAAATGAAAAATAGATTTCATTTTTATTTGCCCAGGAGTGACCAAAGAAGATGTCCCATTGAAACATATTTTTTATGAGTCTGACTGGACATCTTCAGAAGTTTATTCCAAAGACGAAGCCTTTGACATTTATGTCTGATGTTTGAAGGTGCCCATCGCATATCTCTGCTAATTCCAGAACTGAAGTAAATTCATGGATTCCCAGGAATGATGTATTCAAAATTAAAAACAATTGAATTTGTCTCCAATGATTCTCTCCAGAAATTTGCTATTTGTGTTTTGTCTTGACTTATTACTAGTCTCCATTTCCAGCACCATTCCTCTAAAGCAGGGGTGTCAAACTCAGTTCCTGGAGGGCCACTATCCTGCATGGTTTAGATGTTTCCCTCTTCCAACACACCTGATTCAAATGATCAGCTTATCATCAAGCTCAGCAGAAGCCTGATAACGAGCTGATCATTTGAATCAGGTGTGTTGGAAGAGGGAAACATCTAAAACATGCAGGATAGTGGCCCTCCAGGAACGGATCTTGACACCCCTGCTCTAAAGCTTTAAGCATACATATACATTTTCTTTATTTTCGGCAAGCAGAATTACATCATCCACATATAATAATATGCCCACAGTCTGATCATCAACTTTAGCTCCAAGTTAGAAGCCATTAATCTGAATAGCTAAATCATTCAAATAAATGGAATACAATGTTGGTGACAAAACATTTCCTTGAGTCACACCATATTGTTGGGAAAACCATCCTGTTGTGTATTCACTGACTTGAACGAGAGCACAAGGGGCCTGATAAAGGGACTTGATAGCATACCTCTTGTTCAAAATGGTGAAGCATAGGAAACTCACTGAGAAAGAAAGAGTCTGAATTAAAGCACTTAATGCTGGCTGGTCTTTGAGACAAATAGGGCAAGACAATGTTCTCACAGTGTGGTCAAGTATGCCTCGGACTCGGCTGCAGAGACTGGTACTCACAAAATGTGTAAAGGAAGAAGCCAAAAATGAATGTTGACTGAAGCAGATGTCAGACACTTCAAGATTTGAAGTACTAGAGACAGAAGGAAGACCACTGCTACTGTTACGGCAGAGATTAATACTTCTAGATCAGAATCTGAGAAAGTCTCCAGAATGACCATAAGCAGACAACAGAAGGATGAAGGCTCAAAGGGAACAATAGCTGCTAGGAAGCTATGATTGAGGCTTCCCTAAAATTTGCCAGGGAACACGAACCCTGAACTGTAGATGACTGGAAGAAGGCAGTCTGGACGGATGAGTCCAAGTTTGAACTCTTTGGTCAGCATCGTCATGTTCATGTCTGCAGAAAAGCTGGAGAACGTTTTGATGCTTGATGCATTGCACCCACAGGGAAACACAGTGGAGATTCCGTTATGGTATGGGGTTCCATTTGTGAACATGACATGGAAAAATTAGTTTAAATGGATGGAATCTTGAACAAGAAGGTCTACCACAACATCTCGGTCCATCATAGAATTCCTTCTGGATTGAACCTGATTGATCATGGGTTCATATACCAAGAAGACAATGACTCCAAGCATACCTCAAAGCTGTGCAGAGACTACTGGACCAAGAAAACGAAACCTGGAGTACTGGAACTGGCCAAGTGAAAGTCCAAACTGGAATCCTATTGAACAGATCTGGTATTTATTGGATTAAAAAATAGATCACAAAAAGGTTTCATCCAAAGCAAGTCCCTGGGAACAGCTAGAAACTATTTGGAACTAAACAACAACAGAGACTGTCGAAAAGTACGTAAATATAACTATAATGCTAGCAAGAATTCATCCACCTATCTATCAATTTTCTTCCACTAATCTGGGGCCGGGTGGCAGAAACAGCAGAATAAGCAGGTCATTCCAGATGTCCCTCTCCCCAGCAATGCTTTCCAGCTCTTCCTTGGGATCCTGAGGTGTTCCCAGGTTGGACGAGATATATAATCCCTCCAACAAGTTCTGGGTCTGCCCTGGGGTCTCCTTCCAGGCGGACGTGTTCGGAAAACCACCAAAGGAAGCCTTCTGGGGTCATACCAATCAGATGTCCAAACCACATTAACTGACTTCTTTCAACGTGAAGGAGCAGCGGCTCTACTCCGAGCTCCCTCCGGATGTCTGAGCTTCTCACCCTATCTCTAAGGCTGAGCCCAGCCACTCTACGGAGGAAGCTCATTTCAGCCGCTTGTATCCGTGATCTCGTTCTTTTGGTCACTACCCAGAGCTCATAGGTGAGGGTTGGAATGTAGATGGACTGGCACATTGAGAGCTTTGCCTTGCGGCTCAGCTACCTCTTCACTCCAACAGTTCAATATAACGCCCGCATTATTGCTTCCGCCGCAACAATCCTCCTGTCCATCTCATGCTCCATTTTCCCATCACTTGTGAACAGCAAGAATGCAAGCTGTTATCAGAACCAAAGGAGACCGTATAAATTAAGATTTTTGATTAATATATGAAAATAAGGACTATTTAATCAACAACAATACAATTGTCAGTTGAAACAAATTTTTGACAGATTTCTAAAATGTTTGTGTTTTCTTGTTTTTTTGACAGGTGGTCCAATAAATCTGTTATGCACTGTATGTCTCATTTGTTTATATGCTCAGATTGTAACGAAAAATAAAAGAAATCCAGCACCGACTCTTCCTTTAGTGCACTTGCAGTAGCGTAAGAGGCTTCCTTTCTTATGTTTGATGACGTGGGCTTTCCATCTTTCTGATGTCAAGGAAACTATCTTTGGCAGAAAACAGCAGAATCTTTCACAAATGATCCCATAATCTGGGATCATGCCTGGCTTTGGAAAAAAGACTATGACTAACATTATCACCTCTTTCATACATTCAATATTTTATCACACTGTGCGGATAAGGGAACTGTTCTGGCAAATATTGATCCTATCAGAGAAAAATATCACAGGATTAAGGAAGTTACTCAGATTTGTCCTATTAGTAGTTATTATCCTTCTTTTTTTATACTTGCAAGGCAGTCACAATACTTGAAAGGGCCTTCTGTGCTGTGAATCTGCTGCTGCCAGGCTCAATTCGCAGCCAACCATTTGTGGGCAAACTGTGTCTATAAATTGTTGTGCACAGTATGTGTATTTATAAATCTGAAACGCGTGCGCTTATTGGTCTGGTGTTGCTGTATGTTTCTTTTGCAGGTGAAAGGCAGAATTCGCACCAACAGTGACCACTCATTTGGAAGCGAACCAAATGCCTGTGGCTGTAAAGACCTGCCCAGGGTTCAGGTTCTTAAAGCGGAAATAATTGCAGAGGTGCACGCTCCATTAAAAGCAACTATTTAATACAATAATCATTCAATTAAAAATCCCTTGTAGCAGCTGCCATAGTTGATTTGGATCAAAGGAACATGTTATTTGTGGTATGAGGCAAACTGTTAGACCGAGGGCCCAAAACAATCTTTCTGCAGAAACATTTACAAATGCACTTACAGTGTGCCTCATGCAAAAATATGCTTAGAATTGTTCTTTGCTTTAATGCTTAGTTATGTTTAATCCTTTTTTGTTTATTTGTTTCTGCTAAATGAACAGTAGAATGCTAATCCTCTCAGTTATGAGTGGGATTTTACGAAAGACAGATGCCCTCAGACTGCAGAACTGTTGCAGAAATGTTAGAAACTGAGCTGCTTTTGGAGACATGGACATCTCTCAGAATGACATTTTTTAACCTTTATGTTTTTATGAACACACCGGCTTTACTCTATATGTAAGCATTTTGACTGCAGCATGAACACAAACATGCTGCTACTAGATGTAACTATTGAATGGTGTTATTCATTTAACAACTGTCTCATGTGAAAAACAATTACAGTATCTGAATATCATGTCAGCATCACTATATGATATTGACTGTAAGCAAATATCGACAAACTCTTCATGTTGTCACCAACAGGTTTCCTGCAGAGCGCCTTTGAAGCTCACTGCTGTGATGATAGTGATGGAGAAATCCACATCACCCATGTTACATTTGTAGTGTTAGATTATTGTTAACTTATATTTAAATAAACGTCTGCTGCTGCATGCATGTTCACAGTCGGTCTCAGCTGTTGATGATGCTCACTGTAATTTGTAAACAAAGACTGCCAGATAACATTACTGCCTGACGTGTTATTTACTATAAAGAGCTTTATAATTAACAGCAGTGCAACAGGTCAAACTGATAAATCTACTGAACAGGTACGGCTGGCCCGAATAGTGATTTCTGGTCTCCGGATATTCGGGCCCTATTAAAGACGAATATCTGAATATTCGTTCCGCCCCGTAACATCCGACGGGGGGTGGGAGGGTGTGGCGGAGATGGCTCAAATATTCAGATCCATTGAGTATTTGGATCCATTCATCTGTTCTCCCGGACACAAATTTTGCACACTGCCCTCATTTTGTCTTCAGTTAAACTGAAGAATTCCCAAACAGTGGATGTCTTCGGCATCTTGTCTCGTGTTTATACAACGAAGTGAAGTGGGACGTCAGAGTCAGCAGCCACCCGGTCATTCGGGTGGTGGTAACAAACACGAATGGATGAGCCGAGATGAGCCGAACATGGCGGGATGAGCGGAAGTGGGCCAAAGGCGAAGGGAAGAGATGAGCTCCGAATATTCCTATTTTCGTCTGGTGGAGGAGGGGGTGATCACATAGACATATGTGTATATGTCATAGACATATGTGTATATTCGTTCGAATAGTTGTTCCACCGGGGGGGGGGAGGGGGGGGGGGGGGACGAATATTCGGGTACCAAAATTAATATCCAGATACCGCCGTAGCGAACGAATATTCGGATATTCGGGATATTCGGGTCCAGCCCTATGAACAAGACAAGTTTTGATTTCATATTTTTATTACATAAATGCACTGAAAAACACTCATTAAATCAGTAATTAGTTGATTTGTCCATTTGCTCATCTTGACCATTATGTGCAGTTATTATTTGCTGGCGAAAATGGTAAAAAATTATTTATTCCACTACAGTTCTTATCTAGAAATAATACTTCTTATTTAGTTTTTGTCGGAAAAAACATGTCATCTATGAATGTTTCACTTTTGACCCATGCTGGACATCAAAGGGTTAACAAATTTAACACTGCTTTCAGGGCCAGAATAGCTTTCTTGTGTGCCCAACTGTAAGCATTTTTATTCTGGCTGTAAAATTGAGCATTTTAACATGCGTATGTATGGGGATTGACTGACTTTTAAAGCCATCCTCAAGTGGCCATTTGAGGAACTGCAGTTTTTGGTGCTACTGCATTGGCTTCATTTCTTTCTAGCCATGGATTTTGCTGCTGTCCAGTAGGTCTCAGGAATCCTAAGAATAATTGTAATATCCCTGGTCAAAACTGTCTGATGCCGTGGCAAGATTTCCAGTCATTAGTATTTTTTTCGATTGTTGTTTCACCAAAATAATGTAATTTACATTCATACAATAGATGCTGTAGCTTGTTTTAGCTTTTGCTCTGCCTTTTGTTTTGGGAAACACTAATTCTGCAGGAATATGTCAGCGAACAAACAACGCAACAAACAGTATTTGCTAATCCACTTCTGCCTGATGTATGCTCCAGCATTATCTGGATACGATGCAGTGTTTTATTTGGGTTTACAATATAAATTGCGGCATGAATATGAATTATTTTGAAAGCAGGGATAAATAATAGAGAAAATAAAAGTTTGAGAAACAAAAGGAGCCGTTTTACAGTTACTAACCGAATGGCCTTTCAAATAGGAAACATCAGACATTATACTGCTGGTTTGCATGCAAGCCCATTCTTCACTGTGGAGAGATGGCTTTGTGTTTTTTTTTTATCTTGTTGGGTGCCTTTTGAGCAAAGGAGCACATTACATTGAGTCTTTGTTTTATTGTGTTCAGCAAATTAATAAATGGGAAGCACAGTGGGAAAAATAGATATGAAAATGTGTACTTTGCATTATTGAAAAGCCCATCCACTAAAGGTTACCAGCAGCTATTGTAGTACAATCTGTGAAATGTAATTAGAGTGTGTGTGAGAGAGCAGCGCAGATAAAGCTGCCTCTGCCATTATGGAGTCCCTCATAACATTTTGCTTCCCTCTGAAACTTATTCTCTCTGAACTAATTTTGCATGACATATTGCATTTCTGCTTCAGCTATCATGAGGCTACCTGTGAATTAAACCGGGTTTGCAATACAGCAAATTTCCAGATTACATTTTGGACATGCAAATATCTCATATTTGCTGTGATTTGTTCATTCAAAGCAGACAAAACTCACAGCATTACTTACAGTTACCATTGCTGGCGCCTTGTGAGTGTAGATATGAGATGGATAGAAGAGTGAAAGAAGTGGTGGATAAATATAAGAAAAACTGGAAACAGCTGAAAAATATCCACTTCTGAAAATGCACAGAATGCTTAATAAGCTCTAATAGGAGCAAATGGCATTTTTTATATAAGAGCAACAGAACAAACATGCAATATGGTGTGCAAAGCTAACTTACATTCATTACTGCTGGCTGTGTATCTCAACTTTGATTCGATTTTAATTTTAATTTGTGTTGGAATGGCAGCTCTATAGAATTGTATTCCTGTGTTAGTATAGCCTAGCCGTGCTAGACCCATGTTCTGAAGACGCAAGGGTCTAGGACCGCTGGATAGGGAGGGAGGCGGGCTAAAAGGTTGTCTTTCAAATCACTCTGCAGCATTTGGGTAGGTACACAACCAATCAGTGCAACGAATAGGCTGACATAGTTCCTCGAGCGCCGGCGGATTGTGGCTAAGTCCCATTAGCTTCCCAACCAGTGGCGCCAACTGGTATTTTAAGGATTTGCCATATCCCGTCGGCATAAGTCCAAATACGTCTTTCTTCTCAATGAAACCCTTCAGTGCCGTCCTTTGTTTATCTTTCGAGTTGAATTTTAGCTTCAAATCTTTAAGGGCTGTGGCCAAAGCCGAGTCGAAAGATAACTGTTTATTGTGCGCCGGTTGTTTCTGTCATAATCGTCGCGCCTCTGTCGTCACTTCGTTACGCCCGCCTTCTGACTCTACACTTCATGGTGATTGGTCCGGCCAGTTTTAGGAGCATCCAGCCTGAAGCCTTATGGAGGGTAACTAGACCCACCCTGGCAGAGAATTAAATTTGTTGCCATGGGTTGTCTAGCGCGGCTAGGCTAGTGTTTGTACTAAAACAGAGAGAAATCTTAAATGGAAAACATTCTCTGCTGTTGTTGCTTATTATTTAAGGGGCATCAATCACCTCAAAATCTAAAAGTATCTTAACAGATGGTACAAAACAGACAAAACATTGATGAAAAGAACCACAGACACTAAACGCTGGGTCACATTAGGATACAAACCAGCTAGCAGCATATGATTTTTACTTATCTAATGTATTTTTTCTAGCTACATTTTATTTAGGAACCAGTCTTTTCCATTGATTTTGTTCCCTGACATTGTTTTTGCTCATGGAGGACTCATAATAAAAATAAACCTGGTTCATGTACTTTGTTGAATGTAGAGTTTGATACAGGAAGCAAAAGCACTTTGGTTCACTCGTTTCAGTTTTTAACAAAGATCACAATTTCACTTTAAGCTTAACCAAGTGTTGTGACTGCAGTGATTTATGGTGCCGTTTTGTTGCCACTGCTGAAGGAAGTAATCATGTTGTAGTTGCTGTAAGCATATATTGTGTTTGTTGTAAGTAAATATATAGCAAATACATTCAATGTCTATATTGCAACTTTACATATACGTTAACTCACAGCACTTTATTATGTTGATAGAAAACAATGTATGTGTTGTTGAAAATTAGGGTAACACTTTATAATAACTATACACTATTAAGCATTAGTTAAGCATTGGTTCAGCATAATTTAAGCATTAGTTAATCCTTAAATCCTCATGAACTCATCATGAATTCACCATTAGTAATGCATTACAAAGCATTAGTAAAGACAGTTTTAAATGTTCAACCAACACATTATTAAGCATTAGTTAAACATTAGTAAAGTGCTTAATTCATCGTTAACTCATCATTTGTAACTAATTAGTTATACGTGCTTAATTAATCATGAATTTATGATCTGTATGACATTTATTATGCATTACTAAGCACTTAATAAATCGGTTAAAAATGTTTTGTTGCTCATTGATAATCTCAGTTGTTAATACTTTATAAAGGGTTAGCAACTGTGTTAGTATATGATTTACAAACACATATTCATCCTCAATGAATAACTTATTAATGCGGTTACTACTCATTAGTTAAGTATAGTCCGTGAGCCCATCTAAAGTGAGGACTATCTATGCTTTATAAAGCATTTATAAATGACACAGAAGCAAAGATATACAAAGTGTCAGTTTTATTGGTCCCAAACAATACAAGCTCTTTTAAATACACACTTTAAACAAATACAATCTATAAAATTTCAAGTAAACTTGACAAACATCTTCAAATAACAACAGTCTGTGATCGTATAAAATAGAAAAATAAAATACAAGCTCTTTTAAATACACACTTTACAATCCTTAACATTTCAAGTAAACTGGTGAACTATCTCTTTAGGTCACACACACCAGAGGTAAGTGGCTAACTTATTCTGGGATTCCGCCAGTGCATTTCAATGGGAAACGAGTACATTCCTCCTCCTGCCAAAGGTAAAAGTTGCAGGAGGAGGAATCCGCTCGTTTCCCATTGAATTACATTGGCGGAATCCCAGAATCAGGCAGCCACCTACTTCTGGTGTGTGTGTGCCCTTGAATTGCACAAAGTGCTTTACAGTAAACAAATATACCGTTTTCAAATATTGCAAGATAACACTAGATAATTTCTGCAACCTGTTTGCCTCTACGATCAGCTGTCATCTCTCCTGCGGGTTCTCTCTCCGACTTCCACATTTGAGAAAAATAAAAAAACCCGGCGCGGTCTCGCTCTCCAGAACCGCGGAGGAGACTGGGACTTGTAGGACTCTGGGACGTGTAAGACGCTACTGCGCATGCTCTTACCGTCCAAAACGCTAGTGCGCATGCTCCAAAATGCAGAAGTCACGCTGGAGAGATCGTAGAGGCAAACAGGTTGCAGAAATTATCTAGCGTTATCTTGCAATATTTGAAAACGGTATATTTGTTTTACTGTAAAGCACTTTGTGCACTTCAAGGGCAGCCACTTACCTCTGGTGTGTGTGCCCTGAAGAGATAGTTCACCAGTTTACTTGAAATGTTAAGGATTGCAAAATGTGTATTTAAAAGAGCTTGTATTTTATTTTTCTATTTTATACGATCACAGACTGTTGTTATTTGAAGATGTTTGTCAAGTTTACTTGAAATTTTATAGATTGTATTTGTTTAAAGTGTGTATTTAAAAGAGCTTGTATTGTTTGGGACCAATAAAACTGACACTTTGTATATCTTTGCTTCTGTGTCATTTATAAATGCTTTATAAAGCATAGATAGTCCTCACTTTAGATGGGCTCACGGAATATACTTAACTAATGAGTAGTAACCGCATTAATAAGTTATTCATTGAGTATGAATATGTGTTTGTAAATCATATACTAACACAGTTGCTAACCCTTTATAAAGTATTAACAACTGAGATTATCAATGAGCAACAAAACATTTTTAACCGGATTTATTAAGTGCTTAGTAATGCATAATAAATGCCATACAGATATGAATTCATGATTAATTAAGCACGTATAACTAATTAGTTACAAATGATGAGTTAACGATGAATTAAGCACTTTACTAATGTTTAACTAATGCTTAATAATGTGTTAGTTGAACATTTAAAACTGTCTTTACTAATGCTTTGTAATGCATTACTAATGGTGAATTCATGATGAGTTCATGAGGATTTAAGGATTAACTAATGCTTAAATTATGCTGAACCAATGCTTAACTAATGCTTAATAGTGTATAGTTATTATAAAGTGTTACCAAAATTAGTGATATATAAACACAATCTATTTAGTGACAGCTCTTTTTTTCCCTTCATATTTATTTATTTTTTTACACTTGATATGTGCTGTAAAAAGCATGCAGTGAAATATGACTCAGAATTAAATTCTAATTGTAATTGATTTAAAATTAGATGTGTTTTTACACTTTGTTCTCAATACAAGTAGACATTAAAGCATCCAAACCAACGTAAGACGGTTCAAAATTATACCTGCATTTTGATTGAGGATTTAGAAGAGATTCTGCAGTTTGTAATTTTGCCATTGCAGTCAAAAAAATAAGGAAACAATGTGCCATCACATTTCCCCATTGGTTATGAAAGGTCATGAGGAATTTCCATCACATAATGACCCAATGAATTTCTTCTTCATGCTTCCTGTTCTTAGATAAGCCAGCTCTTCTTTTAATGGTGCCTCTCCATGAAAAGAGTGATAATAGAAGCCAACCAGGCCAAAAGTTGAGCAAAAAAGGAGAAATGATTAAGGAACCTTATTAAAAGCAACCTTGTAGATTCAGACGCGTGATGGAGAGCACATTATGAGGCCTGATCCTTTTCAAATGACACCACGGTTTCCCGAACACGCCGAAAAACCTGATTAGGGTGACAAGCACTGAGTGATACTGCAAACCTGTTAATAACATGAAAATTAGAAGGGGCTCATGCAAAGAAAGGAGATTAATTTAGCTGGAGTCCATCTTGTGCAAATTGCGAAGTTGTGAATATGTTTTCAGATAATGAGCCTTCCTACTTGTCAGCTCACTTGTCATTTTCTGTAATTAATGTTAAGGAAGACTCCTTCCTGATGGTTCATATTACTCATGTACCAGGAAAATTTCTCCCCAGAAATAATTTACATTTATTATCATCAGTCTGTTTGTGTGGTTTATTTCACAGTGGAGTAATTTATTGCAGCACCATTTCGCTTGCCTTGATTAGTCACTCGTCAGACTGAGATGTAATTTTTTTCTTCGTATGTCTGGTCCATGGAAATTGAAATTGTTTTTGGCTCAGCGTGGTACCTTCACAGCTCTACCTTTTACTCCTTTTCCCTTTTTTGTCTGTGTTTACTTTTTCATTCTTTGAAAAGCACGCTCCTGCTTTTTTTTTTTTTTTTTTTTTTTACAAAGACGCTTAGAAAGATTTTGTGCACACTATTAGATGTCAGTCACAAATACACATGGTACAAATAGACCAGATGTAGAAGTTTATTAAACACCAACTACTGCAGTGACTGGCAGAGAATCCAGTCAAGACACAGAGGGTGATTCCTTATCAGAACTTCGTCAAGTCGCATGAATTTTTACAGAATGACAGAAGTTATATCTATGATTACGTCGGCAAATAAAATTTTAATTTATCATACAGCATCTACACCCAGTGCTGAGAATAATGAAATTACACATTTGATTTCTTTACCCAGAGATGTTTATTCCCTCGAGTCTGCATAGACACCAACTGAACAGATTTACCCCTCTGTGGTGTGACCATAACTCAAAGAAATATTCATTTAAGACAGATATTTAAATCAGCCTTGCTTAGCTACTAAGCTTTGCTTTTCTTTGTGCCAGTAAATTTATAAGCCCACTTCTTAAATGTATTATTCATCCAAGCATGTAAATAATGCATGCCTGCTTCCACAGTAAATTAACCCTTTACCTTACCAGGGATACAGGAGTCATTGTTTTGAAAGGCAATTATGTCATTTAATTAATGTTGTAATTAATACTGTAATTAGCTTAAACACCCTGCAACCGGGTGCCACTGCTAAGCTGTCTTAATTAAATAGATTGAACGGTTTCATATCTTTTTGCACTGTCACGTTGCGCGGTGCCGAGAAATATGCCATCTTATTTGCCCATTTCAACTTTTTTTGAGCTGAGTGGCAGAAGCGGGCAGTAAAAGGCCAGCGAAGGTTACGAGCTCTCTGTCTTCAAAGCTTCTCCTCACAAAGAAAACTCCCACTTTCGGACAGTCATTTTTAAACTACCGCTGTAAATCTTCCCCGTGTAACCCGCTTGGTCGCAATTTGATATTCTATCACAGTGGGAGTCATTGTCTGCTAAAATTATGAAACAAAAATAAATACGATTCCCAATTCAGCTTTCAAAGTAAAGGTAAGGGAGCTGTGCAAGCCGGTGTTTTATTGCTGCAGTACAGCGGCGAGAGCAGGCAGACAGCTAATCCGCTAGTAGAGAGTTTTTTATCCTTGCCCAACCTGACAGTGATAGAAAGTGTTTTCCCCAAACTAGAAAAATAGTTGAGAGAGGATGAAATAGCAAAGAGGTCAGTGAATACTGAAGTATTTCCAGTCCACTCAACTCCGCTGGCTGCAGGTCCGGCTTTGTATTCATGGGCTGTGAGCATCAGTACAGCTCATCTATTGTGCATGTGTATGTCAGGATCATTTCTGAAGCCAGACGCCTCGGCACTAGCAGGAAGCAATAAGGAGGAACTCCCTGCTTGTAAAATTAATTCCCCTTAGTATGTCAGAGTGTGGCTGAAGACCCTGGGAGTTAGTGGGGAGGTATAAGCTGCTTTAATGCACGGGATTTCTTCTTTTTCTGTGGGGGTTGCTCACAATATATCCCCTCTGCGTGTAAATATTGTATAAAAATGTGAAAAGCATGAACAACTGCACACGTTTTAAGTGAATTTGTCCTCTGTATCATATGTGCATTAGTGGAACATACCGGCTTTCTATTTGGTGGCGAGTGATTTTATCAATGTCATTAGACCATTCATTGAACTAAGTGAGGAATCCATCAAAAGCTGACAGGAAGCTGGAGACTAATGGCTGTTAGGCTGTAATATTCTTTAATATGATTTTTATTTGCCTTAATTTCATCTTCTTTTACACAGGTCCCAAATCGGTAGAGAGCTGCTGAACACCTGAGCTCTGGCTTTATTTCTGCAGCTTCTCTCCATATGGGTTTTTTTCTGGCAAATATAAACTGCAGCTCTCTGTAAGGAGGAGTGAGCAGCACATTGTGTGACAATTGCGTTTCACTGCTGGGACACATGAGGCAAATTAGGACGAGTATATATTATATCTATGGTGGGGAGCGGGACAGCAATTTGTGCACATGCGGAGCCCCTGCACCCTGTTTTTATCTCTTCATACTCCCCTGCATTTGGAGCCACCTTCATCATACACTCCAACACTCCAAATTAAAAATAGCTCAGCGGGTTTCAATTTTGTGCTGACACAAACCTAATTTTACACCTCCTTTCAGTAGTTTCCCCTGTTCTTACACTTCATATCCTCCGAAACAATCAACCGCGGCCCTGAAATTGCCTGAAACATAACAAAACAAATGAAATGGAAATTAATTTTTTGCAACAGGATTATCTACCCGTGTGACTATTATCTTCCCCTGCTGTTTATCTGGAGCAAAAGGAGGAGATAATTTTACAATTAATGGCAGAGGATTCAGAACCCTACTGTAATCATTAGATGACACATCTTGAAGAAATAGCCCTTCATATTGCCTTACCCTGGGCTTCAATAATCTTGACCCTGGGTATTAATGGATGAGTTAATGGCCTGCAGAAATCCTTTAATTTATGCCAGGGTGAATTAAGAATAAGTAATGGATTCTGCTTTTCAAAATGTCCAGACAAGGCATTTCCGTTCAGCCTATCTGAGAAATCAAATTATCATATTATCTCTTTGAATGGGTCTTCTGAACCCTTATTTTCCAATATCTGATGGAAATAGTTTTGACATTCATTACATGGCTCTTGCTTTATTGTGGCTTGCTAGTACATGCTATGACAAAAGGGGATAATGACTTTCCAGTTGGCAATGAAGAGAATGGACGGTGAAAAAAATAGATCAGAAATGACAAATCAAACTTTCAGTGTCCTAATGTAAATACAAATGTAATTATAGAAGTGTGAATTGGTTTGACTCTCCAGAGTGAGGCCGCTAACCTTTACCCCTTTTCTTCACAATGCGTACACAGAACATGCGACACTACTTAGTAATAGTATATTAATAACAGGCGCACTCATTAGTTTTGTTACATGATGTTTATGTTTTAAGATGCAGGGTGAATTGTATTTTATAGCCACCGTGTCGTATGTTTATGATTGTAGCTTTAAAGCACGGACACAGACACTTAATAATGACAGACACTTAACTGTATTTACTGTAAGCACTTTAACATGTTTAATGCGATTTGTGTCTGTTTTGATATGAAAAGAAGATTCCAAATGTGACAAGCCTCCGAATTATTTGCAAAACTGAAAAAAATGTGCATTTTTCCCATCTATCTATCTATCTATCTATCTATCTATCTATCTATCTATCTATCTATCTATCTATCTATCTATCTATCTATCTATCTATCTATCTATCTATCTATCTATGCATGCTACTATCGACTAAATTAATATTTTCTATAACCTTCTTGCTGCTCTCTAATATTTCTACACCTCCCATTTGCTTCCTTGTCAAAGACATTACCATCCCCCCTCAAACCAAACCACCGTTTGGCCAACAAAGGAATTTTAAGAAGCGAAATCATTTTGGTGTTGATGACAGATTGTTATTTTCCTGCCTTCACAAACGTGTCCAACCACTGGATTCATTTGAAGTTACACTTGCAGTACAACAAACTGTCATTAAGATGTAAGACATGCCAGAAAACCTCTGCAGCTCTAGCCGACACCACAACTTCAATTGTTTTAGATAAAAAGATTCAGATAAAGGTGCAGCACTATCATATTCTGAGACATTTAAAATAAAGGATAACCTCAAAACTTACACGGAGTCAAGGTTTTATTGTTCTCCCAGTCGCTGACACTTTCTTTATGCAGTTTTATGCAAAATACAATAGTAAACATTTTAGATGATTTAATGACATTTATGGAGAAAAACTGTAAATTTAACTAATATATGTCTATCCATTCCATTAAACATTGTTTATATTATGGTGTATATTCATGTAGTCTACACAAACAATTCTGTTATCATTGTTAATGTTCCTAATTGTTAATTGCACATAAATAATACAACATACCCAGTGTTTCCACGGCACAAAACACCTATATACAGGTTTTCAGTTTTAATTATTATTCATTTATTCATCTACTTTAATTCCATTAGTTTAAAATATTCTCTAAACAATGTACAAGTCACTCTATAGGGCACACTTGCACATTTTAAGGCAAACCAATACAAATGGTGTTTCCAGTATTCTTTAATTTCTGTATGTGCGCTGAAGGTGACACTTTTTAACGCCATCGAGCACAAAAGAAAACAACAGTCAAACAAAGGACTGAAACAAAGTTAAGTCAACATGTCTTTCGCACAGCTTCAAGAAAAATTAAGCATTGCAATCACTGTTAAACTTTACAGAGGTACTAGGATTTACTGCGGGGTAATGGATTGCATTAAAGAACGGATAGCTCAGTGTACATTAATATGCTTTAACTTTTACTGGCACAGAAGTACATCTCCTCACAGCTCCTCCATTACAGCTCTGCCTGCTGTGCCTTGTGGATTGAAGACGCTCTCGGGGGCCAGGCCTGCATTTTTATTGGATGATGTCATGCATGTGTCAGAAGTTGCGAGATACGAGGCGTAACACTGTCGCTGGGAGTTGGCCTGCGATGATGAAGTCATCCATACACTTGGGTGAGACACATATCACTTGACTCCTCAGGTTGTACGACATCCTGTAAGTGAATCCGAGCCTCCTCGACCCCCAAAACCCTCCACACACACGGACCAAACTCACACATACTCTCCTGTCAAGCAGCAACACAACACTGGCAGTTATTTGGGGTTTGTTTGTAATCTTTTTGGGCGCTTTGTCAGGCAGGCGCAGTGATATTAGTGTGAGTGCACAAAAGCCCCCGAGTGGTGTCACGCACAATTAATGTCCCCAGGTAGCAACTCCATTAGTCTTATGAACTCAAGTCGCAGTGGGGAATGCTAATGGTGGAGGTGCCGTAGGGCATTAGGAAGTAGTGCAGCCAAAGCTACCACTTTACCCTTCGATTTGACCAGCGTGCACCTCCGTCTCACTTTAGAGCCCTACAACCGACACCCCCAACCTCGACACTTTAGCGAGACACACTGTCAAGCAGCTAGCAGCCTCTGAAGAGTCCACTGGCAGTGTGTGCCACTCACTCACACAGCTGTGCGCCGTTTCTTTTTAATGGCCATTTATACGTCCCAGGCATCTTATCCAAATGTCTCCAATTACATAACGGTGCCATGTACTGTGTTCCTCCAATGGACCCTTTGAAAGTCCATATTTTCAGTTATAATGTGAAAACACCCCTATGTGGTTAATCATTGTCAGCTTTCATAAATGTTGACTTCCATCTCGGCAGCCTCAAATCCCACATGGTCACGTGACCTCCTCCACCACAGATCCCCAGCCTGACCTTGCTGATGTAGAAGCATGGAGCGGTTCATTTGATCTAACAGGCCTACAGCTGAGCTAAACCCAGCGGTGAGGCCTGCCTGCCTGCCTGCCTGCTTCCCTGCTCCATGCCCGCTCTAGCATGGATGTATTTAGGAAGCCTGGTAGCTACCTTTACATCACAGCTCAATAGCATCATGTTGCCTCCAAACCTACATGTCAATTCCATGTCACACAGTCCGCGGAGCGAAAAAAGAGGTAGAGGTGCTCTGTGATAAAGAGCGAACTGACAGAAAGCAGAGAGATAGAGAGAGAAACGCTGGTAATTTTGGCAGAATGAACCCCACATCGCCAAGCAACCTCCATCCAGGCATGAAAAACACAAGCCTGCCATGACAGTGACTGCAAACGGAGAAAAGTCACTCTGAGCCTATTCACAGCCTTTATTACATTATCAATTACAGATTATAAATGTACTCCACACGGTCTGGTTCTCTATGCCTTACTCCATCATGTTGTGCCGTCATCACTCAAACTGAGGCCCACACGGGAAGGCCGGCGGAGCTCTCAGGTTCCTAGGCGCCCTCTCACCGTTGCTATGGAATGCAGTGGCTGTTTTATTGCTTGTGGCAGTAATTGCACTTACATTTGACGGTCTTTTGTTGGGATAAACCCCACCGCTGGCTCTCTGTTAGCTGCTGCTACAAGCCAATACAGTCACAGTGCTCTTAAAGATGTGACAACTTACCAACCTGAAGCCAAATGCACGTCTTTTTCCTTCTTTCTGTGTAGTGTAAAGATAATTTGCTGAAGTGTGTTCTTTCACATTAGCTAGGGGTTAAATGACTCCTGCCTGTTTTTTATTCAGCAACACAAGCCTTTAACAACTGCATTAAAGAGTCTGCTGCAGTCATTTAGTGAAAGGATCAGAAAGTGTCCACAGCTGTTTGAAGTCCACATCTTTGATTTTATGGCCTTCCTATGAATGAGCCTAGCAAGTGTTCATATTGATTTGCACATTAAATATATTAGTAATAAAACAACATCCTGCTGCAAACCAATTGTAAAATCAATAGTAATTGGAACCAAAATATTATGAGTTCTTGGTCTGCAGTCTTATTGTCTCTGTAACTGACCAGTGAAATCCTGTACGTTTGCACGATAAATGTGATAAATATTGATAACGATGTCAAATGAATGTATGGCTGTAATTCTGAGAGTCTAAATATAAATTGAATAAACTCTGGAAAGATGGTCTGTGATGGAAAAACAGGAGGTTAACAAACCAAAGCAGAGCTGAACTTGATGAACTTGTACAGAAGCTGCTATTGATCCACAAAAAATGAGAACATTTAAAATGGACACTTGGTTTGGAAATCGTATAAGATCACACTTTATATGAATCAGAGCCACCCAATGTAATCACCACTGATGTAAAATCTGATGTTATTGGTTCCCTGGCTTGGTGAGTAGTATTTATCTTTGAGTTTAATGACAAGAGATAACTTGTCCAAATAGATTAACCTGTTTACATCTGCTATCAAAGAAATTATGCTAAAGAACAGCTGGTTATCCTTAAACCCACAAAAACTGGTTGTTTTCACCACATGGTGGACAGATAAAGACATGATGTGAACATGACATTGACATATTATCATGTTTAATTTAGGTCTGCCTTTTATCCAACTGGTAAATGTAAGCTGCTTTCTGGGTTTGACCAACTCTTGATGGAAATATTCAGCTCTTCAGTGGCTAAACTCTCCACTGTGTTGATCAGCTAGTTGCTAACTGTGTCCATCTGAACTGAGCGACGAACCCTGAGTTGAAAAATGAAGTCCATGTAGTGAAGTGCAAAAAACTGCAGTTCCTCAAATGGCCACACAAAGATAATTAATCCCCATAGATCCCCCTGTTAAAATCAGTGACTGCATTTATATGAAGGAGGCAGCCATACATTGATTTGTGAACAACTTTTTTGAAGCCCTGAGTTTGAATTTTCTGGCCAGTGCCACTTTGGTCTTCTGAACCCGAACATGATAAGTAATTCAGAATTTGACACCACACATGCCTGCATACAGCAGTGGCTTTTTAATGACGTTACATTATTTTATTGTCTATTTCACTCTAAATAGGACAATAATTTACTAAATGAACTTTATGCTGTACTGAAGGATACTTAAAAGTAGTGGTTGACTATGTAAACTCTTTTACAAAATGTTAAATAAAACCATAAATCATGTGAAAAGTAGCATAGTTTTCTCATAGACTTCTGTACAGTTTGACTTGAGTTGCCCTCTGCTGGCTGTTTAAAAAAAATGCAGATTTAAGGCACTTCCATAGTGGCTTTGCGATGTAGTCTAATGTTAAAATGTAACTTTACAGGAGAAATAAACATGTTCTTAGCTTGGTGCAAAAAACAGTTAAGCCTCTTTAGGTAGTTCCATCATAGGTTTTGTTTGTCTTTATTTACAACTTTTATAATTTTTGCTAAAAACAACAACCTAATGTGGTTGAAAATAATTCCATGAGAGTGGTGACACTGAACCAAAACAGTGAATTAAATGTTGATTCCACCTCCATACCTCTATAGCAAATATCACCAAATAGCTTTACAGCATAAATCTGACTGGAACTAGCAGCCTTAGCTTAGCATAATGTAGCTTAGCCAGACAGCGAGTGGAGATCAGTACGTTTTGGGCTATAATCTACTCCAAAAACCAAATTATCAATTTTGCACTTTTGTTTTTGTGTGTAAAAATTGAACAAGATATAAGACATTATTTGAACTTTCTGAACTTTGTAAGTGTTGGTAGACTTGGACAGAGACAGGCTAGCTGTTTCCCTTTGTTTTGAGTTACCAGTTATGCTAAGCTAACTTGTTGTGGGTATTATCCTTATATTTAACCAAGAGTGGTAGGCAATAATTTTTTTTATTTAACTCAGAAATTTCTCAAATCTTGAAATATTCCTTTAATATTAATATGTTATGAGATTACCTGTGAGATACAAACTGCAGTCTTGACTGTATTTGATTTCTGCAATAAGTCTTTATTAAGCACAGATTAATTAGACTAATTGTTGCCTGCCAGGATCAGTGTAAACATACAGAAATCAGTTAGCAGGAATTATCTTACATATATTAATGCTTTTAACATATCTGGTAAAAAAACAACAACTTTGCTTTATATTCTTTCACACATCAGAAACAGTGCATGAGACGAAAAAAAAAGTTTCTTTACCTGAAAGAAGATGTAAGCAGAGGTGTTCTTTTAATAGAAAGAACTGAGGCAGTGCTCCTTTTATACCAGGGCTCTCCTCTGGCGTGGGATCCCATGGAGCAGGAAAACAAAGCATGAGGTGTGTCTTATTCTCCACAGAGTGCCCTGGGGCCAAGGAGTGAGCTTGCTGCCATCCTGGAGGCTTTGAGTGCTTTATAACAGCGTACACAGAGGACCAGCTTCCCACAGCCCAGTCATTAACAAGTGGGCAGTGGTGAAGGCAAAGCCGGAGAGGGGCTTTCCACTGTCCTGCCACCACACCTGCTTCCACATTCACAGAGCCAGACTGGCCCGGTATGAAGGATGACTTGTAGTGAGCTGAACTCCAGGGAAAGCCAGCCAGCTCTCCTGTCTTGTTTGTTTGATAATTCCAGAGTTTCTGACACCAGTCTACAGCTCAGGACCACGGAAAAACAGCTGAATTCTGCAGCTTTGTCATCATTAGTCCCATCAGGAAAGCAAACAAGGGACTTTAGCAAGGGATGTTGTCAACTGCCATGCAATTACAATTTAGCTTGCAATTAGTATTGGTGGAATATGAATGGAGAGCAGTGCAGTACTGTCTACATATCTGATTCACCTGATTCAGTATTCAGACAGCAGGTGTATAGATTCCTGGAAGATGCACATCATGTTTTTTTTTTTTTAAAGAAATGATCATTCTTTTTATATATTTCTAAAAACTGTAAAAGAAAAGACAAGTAGATGGAAGTTTGCAGCCTTGTGCAACATCAGCTTACCTATATGTCTGGTATTGAAAACAATAAAGTAACTCTGAGGGCCCCTGCTGTAAATCGTGGTTAAATGCAACATATTGCATGCTTTATGTACGATAATTGTAGTGATGGTATTTCCAAATTCATAAGTTATGTACCTGTTATCAGTATCAGAGTTCAACACGTCTGGCTTCTGCTATTTCCCAAAACACTTTAGTGTTCTGTGTGGTACATGCCTTTATCTGTGAATATTTAAAAATAAGTATATGTAAGAATTCACACATAACATATTTGATTGTGTGGTATATCATACAATGGCCCTTCTGTATTGTCAGATCTGTATTTTTTCAGGTAAAGGTTACCACTTTCAAACTATTCTACACAATAGGACAGAGGAAAAGATTGATTTTGCAACTGCTACTGTTAAGTTTACACATATACAGTGGGCCCGTGGACAGTAAAAAAAAAATACAAAAGCATTTAAATACTTTATTTTGTTGCAAACATCCCGACTTGTCAAAAGACTATATGTCTCATTTGCATGTATCCATACGTATTCATACCTTCACACAAAGAGAGTCTGAGACTGACATCCATTACTGTAAATTTAATAATTCACTGCCTCTGCATTGTATTTTTGCTGATTGGAGCTGTTGTGTGTGTGACAACGACAAATTAAATAAACATTATATCCCATACCTCCATCTGCATCATTAAAATGGATTTAAGTGTTCTAACTTATGACAGATGAGAGGAAACATTTAATTTTGACCACTCAGGATGACATACCAAACCTGCTATTTACCCAGCAAACAATGTCAGCGGACGCAGCACACATCACAGACTGGACTGAGCTAAATTCTGACGGATGTCAGTTGGGACTGCTTGACTTCAAGTGAAAGCGGATATGTGACATTTACTTACAGAGAGCGCTCGGCGGCAAGTCACAGTGTTATGTAAATAGCACACCTGTCCGCTCGTTGACGTGCCTGGCTTATGGAAAAATCTGTCTTATAGGGTCGAAATACTGTATAAGCATAGCATTTTGTGCCATCTGTGAGAATATTCACAAAGGGGCTGTGTGAAAATGACTGGGGTGAGGAGGAGGGCTGAAACGTATGTTTTGTTTACCAAAAAAACAGGGCCTTCATTGGCTATCGCACTATTTAATGTGGACCTTTAAACCTTATTATGTGAACAGAATAATAATTTTAGGTATTAACATATTCGAAATGGAAATAATTTGAATAACTTTTCAATAAAATGCATTTAAATTAAGGACTGACTGTATATTTCTGTTTCTAATGCTTATACAAATACTGATTATTAGTAATCAAAGACAAAAATGAACGCATATTCATTTGCAGTAAAATTGAAGATTTTGGCATCAAAATTTAGATTAACACAAACCGTGGTTAAAATGCCTTTATTAATTCTTGTTCAAAATGTCCACAAGTATCCTTCAGTGTTGAGTGGCTGTTACTCTTGACAAGAAACCAATCAGGTGTTGGCGGGACATTAGTCACGACCACAGTGAGGTGGCTACAGTTACAGAAAGGCAGCTGCATTACAGCCAAAATGCCACTTTTTTAAAATTGATTTATTTTATTGGGAATCAGTGAAGAGAATCAGTGGTAAATCACCAATGCCAATCATTGATAAATTGGAAAATTTTGGATCAGCCAAGGGAATAATCCTAAACAATAAAAACTTCTTGATGCTGCTAACTGAAAAAGCACCATATATTTGTACTGCACACGTTATAAAAAACTAATTCTAATAAAATAAAGGAATTATATAATTTTCCAACACTGCCTAAATTAAATAAATTTAAAAGGACAGATGTTTTTTTTCCATGTAAGTGTTGTAAAAGAACATACTTTTTGAATTATTATTCTGCAGGTGACATTATTTAATCTTCAACATCCCATCAGTTGCTGACTCCTCATAGTACCACTTGTGATTAACGTGTAATGACCTACAACCTCTCGTGGAACTACTCAATTTCACCCACACTCTGTACGGCTGTAATACTGTCTCCTTGCATTCCACCCTGGTATTAACAAAGACAAATGCTGTCATTGTCTATCATAGTCAGGTTTTGATACTGAGGCACAATCACTCACTTCTCCGGGTCCGTCTTCTCTTTTGAGGAGTAGTGAAATATGAAAAAAGCTGACAAGAAGAGATAGATCACAAGACCATCAATTTCGAGATGAGCCCCTTCACAAGCAAGCCAGTCAGAGACATTTACATTGTTAATATTGTGGAATAATCTACAGCGCAGACATGGGATGGTAGATAAAACAAGAATGGACTTTTTGCTTTTCAAACCAGTGAAGCTCTATTGGCTTGGCTCCATAAACAATGAGCTCTCTTTGCTGTAATGGCTCTTAGGTGCCCCACTTGTGTCTCTCTAATTACTTTGGTTTCATCAGGTCCTACAGAAATGTGGTGAAGAGGAAAAATCCATACTCGATAACAATGAAAAATTCATATTGTTGTTTTTTTCCCCCATCCCTCTCTGTCTCTCCCTCCCCCCCCCACTCCCCCCCACTCCTCTCACTCACTCACATCCTGCTCTCTCTTATTCTGTGATATATTTAAATGTTAATAACCATTCATTCCTGACACCCTATCTACCAAGCCCCAAGTTTAACAGGAAATCTATTTAATCTGAAGAATCTCATTACATGATCATGGCAGCAGCTAAAGCCCTGACTATTGTCGATAGATGGGAGGTAGGAGGGGGAGAGAGAGAAAGGAAAGAAAGGCTCGCAGAGAAAGGAAGATGATGCGCAGAAGACGAAAAAAATGAATTCAGGGATGGATATTTAATTTAATCATTGTGCATGAAGCAACATAAAGGAGGCATAAAGAGTCTTGCTTCTTCCTTGGTTTGAGAAGATCATGATTTAAATGTTTTCTATTGTGCTGTACAGCTGAAAGGTTTAATCATTCCCAGAGCCACAGAGAAGAGGGTGAAAAAGTAAAAAACATCACACCCTTTAGTGCGTTTGACAGTATTCTAAATATGAACTCCTTTTAAGGCCATTAAAAGATTATCACTGATTTAACAAAATGCCTGTTCAGAGCATTAGCCACAGACGGTTCCCCAAACCCCTCAGAACACCATTCTCTGAGCTTCTATTATCTCATCCACCCAGCACTATTTAATTTCATTTCCATGAATATGCAATGAATTTAATTTTGAACACTATTTTCATCTGCTCCTGTAATCACAAAAAATGCCAGTGTAATTAGTTTCTAATTACTTGGTGTAATTGTTGTAGTAATCATTTTAATTACCCAAATGCACAGACATTAGATGCTAAAAGGAAAATAATCTGCTTGTACCTCCTACTGTGTCTCTCATTCTCCTGAGTTTGATATCTAGATTTTGACATGGGCTGCTTCACAGTCAAAGACAGAGGCAATAGGAGGCTGCTGTGTGTGGATGTTTTATAGCACTTGATAGGGGAATCATGTACTGTATAGGAGGGAATGTGGGGGAGAGAGAGCGGGAGAGGGAGGGAGATGCAGAGGCAGACAGACGGGGCCAGACTTACATTGTAGCATCTCTGCAATCTGCTCTGTGGAAATTTGCATGCCCCGAAAAGCCATTAAGTTAAAATATACAGTTATTGTACCTTTCTGGGACCGGCGCCATACAAATGCTTATTGCATGTGCTTATAGCTCAGTCTACCAGATGGTAAATCATGAAATTTTATGAAATTATTGCACCAGTGAGGTGTTTTGAAAAGGAGCAGCTGTGAGGGAGATGGGACATTATAAACACTCACAGGTGTTCTGTCTTTCCCCACCGCCAGCCACAACATAAAAAATTAAATTATAAACAAACCAGCAAATGTTGTAATCTCCTTCACAGATACTCTACTTACAAGAGAAATTGCTCAAACTAAGGAAAGAATTTAATTTTAATTTGCATAAAATATTTATTGTGGCGAAGAAATTTCATAGCGGGGGCCGCTCATCTGCCAAGTTTGGAAATTGCCGAAATGTACATTCCACTAGCATCTCAGTGCCATGGATGAAGATCCATTAGGGAAGGCTCTAATGGGCACTTCACCCAAGCACATATGGGCAAGTACACCTAATAAGAGGGAGCTGGTCAGTGCCAAACACCACAACAAGCTTGTGTTTCTCATTAAGATTTTATTCCTTCCTTAGTATTTAATTAGCCAGTCTAGCACAGGGAGCAAAGAAGATAGCTTCACATCCACTATGTTGCCACCTTCCAAGTCTCCAAGATGTAAACTGGCGGTCTCCTGCTCCCTGGCTTACAAGTAGTGTATTATACAAATACTTGTTGCTTGGAATGGAGTCAGATTCTCTACCAAAAACCTTGTGGCTCTGAGGTGCAATGTGGAGACTTGGCCTGACTTGACTCAGCTCATTGCCAACACATAGATGCGTTTTTGTCTAACCTTTAATGGGAGTTGAGTCTACGGCCACACTGACGCAATCAAGGCATGACCTCAGTAAACTAGTAATGATCAAACTGCAAAACTGGCAATGCTGGGAAAAACTGTACTAAGATGTTGGATACCCGACTGTAGAGCGGAGGTAATTTTTTTTTGAGTGTGTCCCAGACACTTGTTTCATCTACTATTAAGGAATTAAACTGATGGAAATTCACATAATGGAATAGCAATGAAAAAAAATGCTTCTTTGCAATCTGGACAGTAAGTCTGAGGCTACTGTCTGCAGCAAGTTAGCTTAACTCAGCTGCAAAAATAAAGCAAAGACAGTGAAACAACAAACCTTGGTTTGTCTGAAATATTTCTCACTAAGCACCCCTAAAACTCATTTATTAACATGCAGAAAAGCTGTTGTTTGTTTTAGACCTTATACACCTAAGTGCAACATGTTTCATATATAGGGGTGTTTATATACCTAAGCTAAGTTAACCTGTTGATTGCAGCATCTTCATATGCAGATGTGACTATTTCTGACTATCATTTTAATACAGTGCTTTCAACAATTACAGACACGTGGCTGAAAAACACAAGTTGCACGTCTTTCAAACCTCTTAAGCCATCAAATGATAGTTTATGGAAAACATCCACTTCTGGGCTCCAGGAACTCAGTGTGACTTGGTGTAGTTTTGGGTAATTTCATCATCATTTACCCAATAAATATTTTCATGGACATGCATTTATTGTGTATGACAGGGCCTGTAACATATTCAAATGAGATGCATGTGTATTCTTTCTCTGGAAAGAGGCTGGTGTCTGGACACAGAGTTGCGCTGCGAGGGTAGCTGGAATAGTCATGCATATTCAAATCCACTGCTGGACATGGCTGGCCTAAATAGGCGAAGAGCGTGCAACACTCAAGGGTGGTTTGTTTTTCATGTGTTTTTTTCCTCTCTTCTTCTTCTTCTTCTTCTTTCAAGCACCTCCAGCACATACTGAACAAGGCCCTTCTAGGCATTTATCTCGTGTTAGCTGTAGGCACTTCATGGCCCTGGTACCTATTAACATCACAGATGAATGGAGCGGTGCATGAAAATAAAAGTCATCTATCTATTACAAACAAATATCAGTAAGTTGTATGAACATGTACACACTGGATTGATGGGAACATCACCTACATTTGTGCAGAATATCTATCTATCTATCTATCTATCTATCTATGTATCTATCTATCTATCTATCTATCTATCTATCATCGATATTGTACCATGTCACTGATCTCTGATTAAATCGAAAACAAAGCAAAACACGTGTCATTCTGGGCGAATCCACCAGTTAAACAGGGCCTCTTGTCCAATGATTACTCCATTCGAATCCAAACCAACTCCAGACTTCTTGTTAATTTAATTGCAGGCACATAATTTTACTCCTGAGACGATAAACAAGGACACAATTATTTTCTAAATAAACAAGTTGGAATGATGTATAGAATAAAAGAGTGTGCGGCTGATCCTTTAGGAGGAGAAAAGCACATTGTGGCATTTTGTTTATGAGGCTTTAAAACGGGGCAGCTTCTCACCCCACCAAACAAAGCCTCTCACCAGGAGAATCTCATTATGATTCGTAATGACAAATTCACACGTTGCAATTATTTGCTGCCATTTCAAAGCTCTATCTTGTGGGGAGAGGATTCAGTTTGTGCATGGTTGGCCATAAACCTGGTGAAGAAGTGCAGCAGGAAGGATAGTGATATACCTTCTTGCAGCAGCATTGCTGACAAACGAAACGGTGTACATCGGACATCAGTGCTGTCCTTGTCCTGACTGTATAAACCACTTTTTACGTTGCATCGCACATACTTGCTACACAGACACTTTCAGCCCCTATGCATTACAAATATTTTGCAAGGTGGTGAAGATTTTTATCGCTAACATGCGTACAGACAAATAAATAAAAAATTAAAAATCAACAATACCCATGGAACGTGGTAATGGCAATGCAGAGTATGGTAATCAAATGTGCTCGCAAATTACCTCAAACTCATCAACAAGAGCTTTTAATGAAATAACATCCTTAAATGAACACTGGGAGAGAGTGAAAAGTGAGCAATGGCTTTTCAGGATAGTTTGAATTTTTAATTGCCTGTCGGGAGAATATTAGATAAAGCTTGATTAGAAATAAATTGAAAATCTCTGCTGAATGCATCTACTGATAGACACACTGAAGGAGACAGGCATGGAAGGCAGGACATCCATAAAAAAAAAAGCCACGGAAGGCTTAGAAGTTGATTGATTTACTAACTATTAGCGTTTTTTTCCCCCCTACTTATATAATATCTTAATGACCAGCTCCCTCATGTACACATGCATACAATTACAGTGATATTTACTTTGATACTCCAGGTTTTCAATTCAAGGACGATGGCTCCCTAATGTCAAGTTTCGACAGAAATCAGATCAAAAAACAATTTCTGAGCATTTAATGGTGCAAATTAGTCCACTGTGTCTGAATGTCCAGCGCTGTTGTAATCGGATGAAATGCTGGACACTGATGTCAGTTTCTCTGCTCCTCTGCTCTCTTCATGTACATATGTCTCTCTCACGCAGGTTTCTGACCTTTGACTTCTCATGCTGATTTATCCTGCATGTCTGTAGTCATCATTGCTTCCTGGACACCCTTAATACCCAATTATACGAAAAGGTCTACAGGATGAATCAGACTGGAGGATCTGAACTCCACATACGTTACTTCAACTTCTGCTTCACATGAATTCAAGGGAGTTTCTATTAAAGTGGTTACCCTCTTCAAAAACGTAATATTTACCTTCTTTTAATTCCATGACTAAATTCTGCAGCTCAGTTAATTTGATTGTAGTCTTCATATTTTTATGCTTGATTTTATTAACGTGGTAGTTTGATTAATGGCAAATATGTGAGAAATACAAGTGGAAAAGCTGACAGTATTTTTGAATGACCAACAAAACATGTTAGTGCGACAATAAAACTGTAGTTTTGATCCCTGCTGAGAAGCTTCATGACCTCATGTCAAAGGTGAACAGCTGGAAAATGAAATCCAACATCACATTAGAGGGCAAGACAAAAAATGAATAAATAATGATGAATTTGCTAAATATGTACGATAATTTCTTTAAAGTATCATGATGTAATATCCCAACATAGGCGTGGATGTGTTTTTTCAAATCAATATTCACCGGCTTTCTCAAGTAAATACCAATATAATGAATTTTCTCTGTGATATTTAATCTCTTTTCACAGAATAATATAAATAATACTGCAGCTTTGGCACGCTGTGTTCCTTAGTAAAGTGCTTTGGTCTCCATGGCATTCACGAGGCAATATGAACAACCAGAGAGGTGACAGATGAAAGGAAAAAGGTGTTGGACCACCTCATGCTGTCAGAACAGATTCTTCAGTTCTCTTGAAGCCTGCTGGAGGGATGGTACATTATTCTTCTGAGCATACTCCCTCATTTGGTGTTTTAATGATGGACAGTTTGACTGCTGTGGCATCTGATTCACATCATTTTCATCAAAAGACCACTCCCATCAGGAGAGAAATGTTTCATCACAGGATAAAGGTGATCACTCACAACAACTTTGTATTGATTTGCTGCGATGCTTCCCTCTAAGGGGACATGTTGGACCCCAAACCATGGCAGAAAAATGGCCCCCCTATAAAATAACAGAGCCGTCGGGTGCCCTCACTGCAGGGGTCAAGGGTTCAGGTTTTTCCTTAAATCTGTTGCCTGTCTGTATTTATATGCACATAGAGCTTATAGCAATTAAAGGATAAAAAGGTTTAAGTGAATCACACACATTGTTATCGGGCAATCAGGTGATGAAGACACCAACAATATCAACCTTTGCTCTATCAAAATGCAACAAAGTAAAACAAGAACGGAAGATTCGTACCTCAAGTATCTCAGGAACAACTAGACAAAAAAGCCCTCAGTAGATGGCAGAACCACGCCATCTACTGGCTGCCACTGTGCAGCCCCTACCGTCACACATGTAGCTTTCAATTTTGATCATCCTACGTATATCCCTTCCTACTTGATCTGCTGACCTCTAACTCCACAAGTGAGCAGGGGACCTTAGACCGATCGTCAGTGCCAAGTTTGATCATCCTGACTTTAGCACTTGCAGAGATATCTGACCGGACATACACACACACCCACATACATACATACATACTTAACCAGCCAGCCAGATACCGAAGCGAATGCTGTAACCCCTCTGACGTGTACATCAGGCGTGGTTAATAATTCTAGCCTGTCCAAAGGTCACAATCACCAGGCCAATGAGGATAGAAAAGTCACTGCTACTACAGGGATTTAATACATAATGTCATCGAAACGGCAGGATTTCAACGAGTTGGAAAAGTAGATGATGTGAAATGTGGAATTTGTTATTAAATATAGCCAAATTGCAATAATTTTGTTTTTATTTTTCTTTGACTGTCTTGCCCATATTTCATATTTTGCTTCTGTCATTCAAAATGAGCCTCCATACCTCTGTGCACTCAGCCCAAGCTTGTTTATACTCACAAGAGACACCATGACATAAGGTATCTACTGCTATGTGGAGGATTGGGGGTCACAATGACGACAAAAACAAAAGACTGCATGCTTCTAAATGCAACTGAATGAAGTAATTTTTCTGTCATTTTTGGCATACTAAATCATTTTCTGAGATGCTAAATACCATGGTTGGTATAGGAATACACACTGGATAAGAAAATAAAAAATAAAGTTGTTCCCTATGATCAGGAAAGTCCATCTGCACCGACTGTTAACTATAAATGGATTTATTAGGGTGCAGAGTAAAATAAAATTGCTCAGTGTTGAGTAAAATATTGCTGTAAAGTCTATTGCTCAAACTCCTCCTGGGGTAATTTTTCTAATGATTATTTTCAATAAAAGACCAGCAGTGAGGGAGACCATCTATATGAAATAACTACTTCCAGATAACAGAGGCCATCACTGTGACAGGCGGGTCAAGAGGTCGGCAGACTGCAGAGCATGTGCAGTGGGCTGTGTGAAATAAAGGACACAGGGGACAGTGAGCTCGGCTCATCTGACCAGCTTCAGAATATAGGCAGCTCTTTACTCACAGCAAAGAGAGCAGGATAAACAAACCTGAAAAGAAAATATCTACACACTGTATTCCACTGACAACATGGCACCGACACTGTTTTTGGTCCACGCTTTAAAGCATAAAGAAAATACCTATTAGCACATTACAATGACATTTGCTGTTTGGAATTAGCCAAAATGGTGCAAGAGTAGGCACCAGCTTCAGAGCCATCAGCGCTGATGGAAGTCCATTGAAAGAAGGTAAGCCTTTCTGGTGTTCGAATCACTCCAGGCACACTGTTTATTGCTTGTTTTCCATCTATATTGAATTCTGCCTGCATTCAGACAGCCAGGAAAAAGCTGCAAAAAAAAAAAAAAATTCAACTACTTATTTAATCCTAAACGCCACAGCAGTTGCATGAACAGAAATTGCACCGAGCTTAGTGGAGTATGTGTGGAGGAAAAAAAAGATCTATTGTTGAAATGTGTCTGTGTTGTTTCATATATCATTGATTAGACAAAATAAAAAAGCCATAACATTGGGTCAGGAGAACACAGGGCATGGGTGCTGACATTCTATCACAGCAGACACATATTGACTGGTGCTCTGAAAGTAGTCACTCACTCATCAGTGTGAGGCAGGCTGATTGAGTTGCCAGCAGCCACTAAATGAGGCCTCCATCCACTGTGGGTCGAAATGAACTGCAATCTTTTCAGACCTTGTTGCAGCCAAGAGACCAAGTGAGTGTGTGTGAGGGAGAGAGAGAGAGAGGGTTAAAACCCAGGAGGATTTCAAATAAGTTTACTGAGGGAAAAAAAGGGAGAGTAAAGCGAGGAGAAAGGCAAGAAAACAAAGCAAGAAACTTCTAAGTCCAGATGCTGTGTCTGTTATTCTATCCACATTGTGCTCTTTTTGTAATCTTATAGATTATTCTTGAACAACAAACCGTACACGGACTGGAGGCCGCGGTCGGTCATTATTAAGGTGCTACCTAAGTGCGTCGTCATATATCTTCTCCACATCCTCGCCCTCATTCCTAACTTGAACTCTCTTGGTATTGCAAAGACAGAAAGCATGCAGTTAATTATGGCTAATGAAAGCTTGTTTGAGCAGAAGAGGAGGGGTGTACATTAGGGAGAGAGAGTCAAGCGGCTTGAACCAGAGGGTTCCACGCACAATTTGTTTGAACCTGGGTCCTCCTCACTCTCTGCATGCTAATTTACCTTGGGGCTGCACCGCCTGTTTTTAAATATCGTTAATTGACTTAAGAGCTCATCAACGTGTTCCGTCTTCATTAGGTTAATGAAAAGGCCCAGTGTTTATTTTTCGTAACAGATTGTGGCAATGACATAATCTAATCGGTTACTTCCACTTCCTGAAGGATTGAGTCCTTCTGATGTGAGCTGTTGGAGCCGTTCAGATGTTCTGTGTTGGTGGGTGTCTGTCTCTGACAAAGTAGAGACGGGGGAGGAATTAGAATAAACACATTTAGCCCTTGGCATGAATCTATGTTGCCCTTCTCTAATCGACAGTGTGAACTAACAAGAACGTAATGGTAGTTTTGATGTGTGGGTTGTCGGGTAAGGCAGGGTGAAAAAGAGGGAACGGCGTCTGAAAATGGGGAGGATTTCAGATTTGTCTCTGTAATCCTAATGGGTTGAAATAAATCAGCCATGGTGGAATGTCCATGACCCATGTTATGAACCTGAAAGGCCTTGTAAGGCTCAGAGCTGAAAAAAGAAAAATATTTCCTGCACTTCTAGGGATGAATGCTGTATGCATTTTCAGTATGTATCTGGTTTTCTATCATGCTGGGACTGGTATAAATTTTAAGCCTATCGCCAGACAAGAATGTTGACAAGAGGCGATTCTAAAGCTGAAAGATTTATCAATAGTTGATGCCCGAAAAGTTTTTGGCAGCTAACTGATTGTTGTCTTTCCAAAATATTATTTCTTGGTTCAGATGGTGTATTTACCCCTTTATGTTTTCTGTGACTGTCTGTCTCCTGTAAGCAGTGGTGTCATCAAGGGTATCACACCTAAAATAATAAGAATCATGACTCTATCTATATATATATATGTATATATATTTATATCTATCTATCTATCTATCTATCATCTATCTATCTATATATATATATATATATATATATATATATATATATATATATATATATAAAGCTACTCCATTATCTGCCCTCAGCAGTGGTTCATGTTTAATCCTCCAGTTGAATTTTTCTTTGTTTATATATATATATATATATATATATATACATACAAAATCGTGTTAACATTTCCTAACCCTGACAGAAATAGCATTTTTACATAATCAAACTCCAATTTTATTTGTGTTTTGAAAGAAATCCCAGTTTGACAGAACCACTACATCCATGTAATTAGGAAGGATGAGAATAAAGAAACATTTTCATTTAATTACGCCAAAAAGGTGGAGCCTCGACAGAGTTATGTGATGATCAGCGTCCGTCTATCTTTCAGTGCACAACTTTACTCAAAAACGGATGAACGGTTTTGGATGACATTTTCAGGGAAGGTCAGAAGTGACACAAGGACCAAGTGATTAGATTTTGGCAGTGATGCAGCTTATAATCTGGATCCACGGATTTGCTAAGGATTTCCGTGTCATTGCGAGATAGTGGCATGGCGTCACTGCAATGACAACAAGTGAACACTAGGTCAACTGTCTGCTCACGATCACTAGCCTAGCCGCGCTAGACCCAGCTCTGAAGACACAAGGGTCTAGGAACTCTCGACAGGGAAGGAGGTGGACTAAAAGGTTGTCTCTCAAATCACTCTGCAGCAATTGGGTAGGTATACAACCAATCAGCCCAACGAATAGGCTGACGTAGTTCCTAGAGCGCCGGAAATCAGAGGATGTGGTAGTTCGGTGAAGCCTTATTTATATAGTCAATGGGTGAAGCTCAAGTATATTACAGACATGTTAACAGAAAGATTATTCAGAGTCGGTGCTAATGGAGCTCAACGACTGTTGTCATTTTTGTTGTCGACCCTGGCAGAGAATTAAATTCGTTGCCGTGGGTTGTTTAGCGCGGCTAGGCTAGTTGTTTCCGGTTGTTTCTGTCAGAATCGTCGCGCCTCTGTCGTCACAACGTTACGCCCGCCTTCTGACTCTACACTTCATGGTGATTCGTCGGCCAGTTTTAGGAGCATCCAACCTTGAGGCTTACCGAGGGTAACTAGACCCACCCTGGCAGAGAATTAAATTCGCTGCCGTGGGTTGTCCAGCGCAGCTAGGCTACACGACCACATGATTGCAATCCTGCTACAAATCCAACGCTGCGGACTTATCGGGACCTATGTGTCGGTAGTGATACAAGGAACAATTGACTGAGATGTGGGGGTGTTTCCGGGTCCCATCAATTCCCACCGCTTGCTACATATTTGGGTCATGTGATTCGGTATCCTTACATAGCATACACATGCAGAACACACCTGTGCTCAGTGCAACATAATTTTTTTATTAAAGATTTCATCCGTTGGAAATGATACAATGACAGACCAACGTTGGCAGAGTACTGTGCTCTCTGGGTGCTTTTCTTGTTTTCATTTGTTGTACACTTTTGGTTTTCTTTTACTGTTTGGTTAGGTTTGGTACCAAAACTACATAGTTCGGTTTTCATATACTATCATGCTTTGGTTTCACTTTCACAATGATAAGTGGTTGTTAGAAGCTTGATTAGGGTGTGGCATCAAAACTGGTTGGTTAAATTTGCAAGAAAGTCATAGTTTGGGTTTACAAATGACCCTCTCATAGCATGTGTCAAGATTCTTCTGTTTTTCAGGGTTACCATGGTGTTGAGTCCCACCCCATCAAATATATGATTGATTGGAAAGCAATACAATAAACGGCAACATAATCCAGTTGAGAATATGCGTTTTTTTCAAAATATACTGACAGTCAATAGAAACTTTGAGGTAGAAACGTACGCAGAATTCTACTTGTAGGGGGGTTGTATTTATTCATTGTGGATTTACTGATGATCTAGTGCCCTGGTAGTTGAGATAATGATGAGTTGTCATTTTGTCATGATTCATTGCACATGGGTTGGTCACTTTGCAAAAGTGAACCAAATACACACTAAGCAATACAGTGAGTATCTGCACAATTTGAGAATGGGTTTTGAAGGCCGATATAAAGGCCCAAAAAAGGCCACCATTGTTAGGCCAGTGAACAGCATCATGCCACGTCTATCACATGAACAACGTCTCCGGGCCCTGGGTATGGTGGAGGCCGGTTTGAGCTACAGTGATGTAGGCAGGCGTATGGGCTGTTCCCAACCCACAATCAGAAGCCTGGTCCAAAGCATGCGCCGACGGATTGCTGCCTGCATCGAAGCAAATGGAGGCCATACTCGGTATTGACCGTTGTGTCTTTGTGTTTGGCAGGTGCCGTTTTCTTTTGTGAAATTCTTTATTTTGAAATCATTCTTGAAACTTTAGATTTTTGTTTCTGTATGCCAATATGCTAAACAAATGATTCATATGAAGAAAATCCTGTTTCGGGCTTCAAAATAAAAATTATGTTGAAAAATATGGTCTCAAAGTTTTTAATGACTGTCAGTGTATAATTGAGAATTTAGTTAAGTTGTGCTGGAACATATTTTTGGATAACAGGGCTGCATGTCCTTACATTGTCCTTTGGATGAAAGAGGCTGCACACGAAATGCAGTCTACACAATGACGGGGTGTTTCCACCAACCCCTTGTGGATCAATGACTCATACTGATGTTTCATACATGACAAATCAAAGGAAACAATCCTGTCAGCTTGCAGTGTGAGGCTTTCTGTAGCATTATCGTTCTACTGAATAATTTTTTGGTTCATGCATGTACAGCTTAATTAATCCAGTGTTAGAAGTTGAGTTTGTGTAGTGTTGAGCAGATCTAAAGGAGAGCTGGTAACCTCGAGCTGCAGCAAGTGGGGAGTGGTGTGTTAAGACTTCATAGATCTGCACTTTCTAGAGGAAGCAGCAGTGTAGAGTTACAGTGAAACCATTCTTAAGACAAGAAGGTACTATTTTCATGGCAAATTGAAATGTTGAACTTTGATGCACAGAGATTGTTTGTCATGGGTTTAATCAATGACAGGAGATGGACTTTAACCTTTTACGCTTCAGTGCGTCGTAGGTGTACCGCCGGCGGTACACTTACTAATTTCCATAGGAATTTCAAGAATGTCCGACGGCTGCAAACCCGATTATACAAACACTATACACCGATGGAAAGCTTAGATTCTCATGAATCCGCCGGTATAAACCACTTTCAGATGTGATTACCACAGCGGGTGAGAAAAACACATTTGTCCGACAAAAACAAATATTCATCCATCCGTTCTCTATACACGGCTTCAACGCACACAGCGCGACTCACATTTCCGGGTTCATTATTACACACAGAAAAAAAGATTCCACAAAAAACGGCCATAATCCAACCTTTTACATCCAGACAACACAAGCCAGTAAACTCTTTTGTCCAAAACATGTCCTGAAGTCGGTATAAAATCCACGAATCGGTCGTTTTCAAGGAAATGCACCTCGCGATGTGCGTCCAATATTCCCTGTATTTTTCGTCATTTTTTAAATTTAAAAATAGAATATTAGCGATTTTTTGTACTGAAAACGGCTGGAATTGACTGAAGCTTAAAGGGTTAAGGTAGGGGGTATGTGGTTAAGGTTAGACAAAAAAAATAAAACACCTGGCAAAGGTTAGGGTGACATCATGGTCACAGTTAATCAAAAGGTGATACTTCTGGACATGGTGTGAACTCTGGTCTCCTGCAGTGATATCATGCATAGCTATGTAAAGGGCACATTACTGCCTCTACTGGGTCTGAGATTTAGCATCAGTCATGATTTGAGGTAAAGACAAAGGATACCAGCTTCTATCAGGAGCAGAAACCCTGTGACACAAGTCATTAAATATTTGACAGGGAATCATACATACAGTCTGTTGCTGCCCCCTCTCTTTGCAATCTGAAGATTTAAATGCAACGGTGTAATTTAACCTTTGACATTGTGTTAGTTGCTCTTAAACGGTGAACTCAGTCCAGAGCCAGGAGGAGAACACAATAGTTGAATACTGAGCTGCTGTAACACTTAGGCAAAGCACGCTGATCTTCCTCTTGAGGACAGTAACATTTGAGGCCATCTCTTGTGGTGTGGCCCATAAAGAGTGACATGGTGGTAAAATAAATCACTCCCTCGACCCCGGACCCCCCTCCCTGCTACTACCCAGCTGCCCCCCCACCTCTTACAGTCTGAACCATGTGGCCATCAGAGGGCTGGAAAAGCTCATCAGTGAGAACTTGAGAATCCTCCCAGGAGCTGTTCTGGGGTCAGCTAGGCCTCTCCCTGCCATAAACAGCTCCCGTCCCAGTCAGGTTCATCACTAACTGTTTCCCCCCCACCCTTTTGCTCACTGTCCATCCTTGCACTCCCTTTCCGCAACACCCGATAGCAGACGTTTCCAATAAATCATTTGACCCCTCCTCTTGCCTCTTGTCTAGAAACCCCTGTCTGTCCCCGACTTGGCCCGAGATGATGCGTTCTGCTGAAGTCACTTAAATAAAAAGATCGCAGTGGGAGACATAATGTGTTAAAGTAATAAGATGGTCTCGGGCAGGTCACGGCCCCTTTCCCTGCTCCAGTGCTCCTGTGGAGGCTCTTTGAGTTAATGGGCTGTGGTCAGTGCACTGGTGAGCCATAAAGGCTGCCCTCCGAAACTACAGCCCTATTCAGAACAGGGGATCCTCCAAAAGCCACTAACTGGCCCATCTAGATAACAGCACACCCAGCACTATTTCCACAGTGCATCTGACACTCCGAGGACCTGTAAATCTCTTGTATTTATCATCTCCTCTTGTACCTTTCCCTGCTGACTGCCATCCTTACAACTGTCCTTCAGTGTCAGCAGTTAGCCGAATTTCACTGTTTGTCTGATGAAATGCAGGGACATGACTTCCTTTCCAACTTGTCTGCTGATTTGACTGGAATCCAAGCATTACAGAACACCCCTTCCATTTAAATCTCACAATAGTGTGTCCCCCAACTGTGTTTGCTAATTAATAAAAGTGGAAGTACCGAGATTGGAAAGCTATAAAAAATTATCTCACTGCATTGCAACAGCAGGTTATTTTTGTGATGGCTAGTGTGACTTCACTGGGGTGTGCAGGCTCGCTGAATGGAGGGAGTGACCGTTAATGAATGTAGCTTAGGGGATTAATGAGAAGAAGCAGGGGACGTGTCATGGAGAAGTGTTCTGGCATCGTGACGACGACACCGCAGCCCCCATCTTCGTCTCCACTTACAGTGATTACATGTGATCCCCTGTCATGTGCTATAAGTGGTTTTATGAAATTGTATTAAATGCCATTGTTTATGCCTCACTTTTCACTTCCTCATTGGTCTTCCACTGTTTTCTTGGTGCCTGCCTTTAGCACGCTTCATTTGAGTCTCACTTCAGGTTTCATCATCAATGCTAAGTCAAATTAACCAATTTTTCCTCGTGCCAGATTTGTGGAACCTCGCATTTTTTAGCCCACTGAATCCTTTTGCATGTGAATGATTAATTTGTATGGTCCTCTATCAGTAACAACAGCAGGGAATAACTAGCTTCAGGAGCCCATTTGCTGAAGCAGGTGGATTTACCACAGCGAAAACTTGCACTAACAAAGTTTCAGTTCATTTGAGCCTGTAGAACGATCCAGTTGATGGTCTGCTGGTGACAAGTGTTCGAGTGGAGGGAAAATGAGGACAATACTTTTTAATACGTGGCTCATGATTTGGCTGATGAAGTGCATCTAGGACACAATAACACATATAAAGCTTTACTCTATATGCACAGCAGATCAATTACAGTTTAAGTTTGTCTTAGAAAATACAATTTTATGTTAAATCTAATATAAAGACAAATGTTTATAAACCAAAACTGCATTTTAACAGCATAAAAAATGCATAAAAAAGGAACCAAGTTAAATTAATAGTATCTATCTTTCCAAAATCAGATTTAGATTTTAAAATATTTGTTTTGAATTCAATCTGAACAGGGTAACCTCATCATGAATATAAAGTAATGTCTTATTTTGGAAGAATAATAGTATGACATGTTTTTTTAGGTGACCTCTTGTGGATGTGTGAATAAGTCTGTGCAAAATCTTAGAACACTGTAGTTTTTAGATAGGGTGGGACTTGTCACCTGAATGAAAAACAAAAACAATCCTTACTATAATAAAAACTGATTAATAAGTCATCTAAAAATGATTTAGTACATAATACCTACACTCATGCCCCCTCTCATCGCAACTTTATATGACATCATTTGCAAACATTCGTACACGTGATTTCGGGAGTCGTTGGCAATTCTGTTGATTATGTGTGGGAATATGTTGTGAAAAAATACTGAAGAACTGATGTCAATCAATCAGTCAATCAAATTTTATTTATAAAACGCTTTCCAACAGCCAAAAGGGGCACAAGGCGCTTAACAGAGTAAAATAAAATAAATAAGTAAAAGCATTTTAAGAAACACACAGTTCTAAAAGAAACTAAGCGTCAAACGCTACACGGAACAAGTGCGTTTTCAGACGACATTTAAAAACATTAGATTCTGAAATTGACTGTAAATGCGATGGAAGCAAGTTCCAAAGCTTAGGGCCAAGAACGGCAAAAGAGTGGTCACCATACTTTTTATATCTTGCCCTGGGGACAACCAAGGAGGTGTGGCTAGACGAGCGTAGAGTCCTGGCAGGTTGGTAAACTGCCAACAGCTCTCTGAGATGCCCGTTTATGGCCATAAACAAGAACAACAGGACCTTGTACTGGACTCTAAAGCGCACCGGAAGCCAGTGGAGCGCTTGAAGTACCGGGGTGATGTGCGAGTATTTTGAGGAGTTGGAGATGAGACGTGCTGTTGCGTTTTGAACCAGCTGAAGTTTATGGAGGAGTGAGTGATTAAGTCCAGCGTAAAGGGCATTACAATAATCAATCCTCGAGCTGATGAAAGCATGAGCAGCCTTTTCCAAATCTGCCCAGAACAGGAATGGCTTAACCCTGCTTAGGAGCCTCAGTTGGAAAAAGCTCGCCCTCACAACTGAACTGATGTGCTTCTCAAAGTTAAGTCCCTCGTCAAAGATGCCACCCAGATTCCTCACAGCAGGAGCAAATTGTGGTGTGGATGAACCAAAATCAGGAGAACTACAGGTTGGGTCAGGACCGAAGAGAATGTAGTCAGTCTTTCCCTCATTCAAATGGAGGAAGTTCTGTGAAAACCACTGTTTGTCTAGTGCAGAGTGATCATTATAGATAACCGGAAGATAGATTTGGAGATCATCAGAGAGTAGAAATGAAATTGGATGTTGTGATGTACCTTAAAGTGCCTGTAATGAAATGTTTTATACTGACAATAGATCGTGACTCCTTTTGCATCAATTGTAGAGAAAATGTTGAAGTCTGGACTTGTTCCCTAAGCACCTTCTACTGTTTACTGCTGCCAGCTCATTGTTGGGCTTCACTGCTTTGGTTCACTCTTACCGCTTTCATTGGACAGGATGTTTTTGCCCCCAAATTTTTGAGCAAAAAAAACTTTAATAAACAGACAGCGCTGTATGTTACTGTAAAATGACGGCTAAAATTTTCACCTGGAGTTTGTGGAAACCAAAACCAAATGTAGAAGAAGTGTAAATATGCTAATGTTGCTATGAGCAAATGTTTACCACAGAAACCTCGGAATTTGTGATACATATAGTATAAACAACCTTAGCTAACAAGTATCCAGGAAAATAAGCTTGTAATAATTGTGCTGCTTTTAAAAACAGTTTGTGATAATAGTGCCCCATTTGATACAACAGCAGAAAATTGTTCGTTTCCACCAACAGAAGGCTAACAGAACAATAATCCTGCTTTACTCCTTTATATTTAAGTGTATTTACATTACATTTTCTCCTCAGTAACTCCCCCTGTCTGTGTAACATACAGACACATGGAGAGAAAGGGAGAGAGCAGCACTAGACAGACTGACTGCCTCCCCCCAGCATGGCTATAATAACCTCCTGGTGTTGGAGCAGACTCTCTGAGAGATATCCTTGAGCCTCACCTCCATCTCTCTAACAGGTCACGCCGAGATCCAGGAGATAGTGAGCTATAGTTAAGGTCCAGATCTGCTATCTGGACTTGAATGATGGAGGAAACCATGTGGCGACATGTTTATTGTCACCCAGATGGTCCACAATGCAGTGGCTTGGTGAGCCACATCCGTCCCTAATATAATTCATGGGGTGGCACCATTGTGGGGTGACTGATAAGGCCTTCACTTTGCCCTGCACTGGTCACTTGTCTCAAGGATACTCCAAAGAAACTTCACTCTGTACAAATGGTGGCCAAAATATCTAATCCCACCAAGGGTTGCACTTTAGTGCTAAAACTTGTAGCGAGGTTACACGGCTGAGAAAGGCCATTTATAATAGGAGAATTCTCTCTTTACCATTTGGCTTCTTGGAAGAATTCTTATTTAGAGGGGGGGAAAAAAGCAATTTCTCGTGAGAAAACAGAGCAGGAATTGTAGAGTAGATGAGAGAGACTAGAATAACTCAGTGCAAGCCCACCCAGAGAGGGACTCACGCAGTCGTGGATGTCCACACAAAATTAGGCCTCCAGAGGCTCTCGCCTTGGCATGTCAAAACATTTTGGCACCTTCAACTTAAAGAATTTTCCTCCTCAGCAAAAAAGCTGAGAAAATGTTATTCTTACAAATTATGAAATTGTGGTGTGTTTAGTGACATTTTGATCACAAAGGACACCATCAAAGAGGCATTTCAGCAGGGGGAGGTTAAATGGAACCAAATGCAGTTATCCCACCAGAGAGCAAACTGGCCACTGATGAGTGAGATCAGAGGAGATCAGCTTGGTGCTGTGTTGACTCTTCAAATCTGTTTCTCATCAAACCGCCGCAGTTCACGTTCTCCAGAGAAATTTTCCCTGACAAGCAAAATGCGTATAACTGCATAAAGATATTTACAAATCTGTTCACCATTACCAGAGCCTGTTATCATTCTCTGCTGCTATTCCTATGTTGCTTTTTCATGCCGTTGACCCTCACAGATCCATGTCCTCATCACTTTGTAATTTTGCAGCGGTAAATGTTGAGTGCTATTATCAATAAAATATAAATTATGATTATTATTATGACTTTTTTGACACATCTTTGCAGATCACACCTTTAGCATGAACCAATATACTCCTAAAAATGCTTTATCGTTATAACATAAAACACACAGCTTGCTTTCCTTTAATCAAAACTAGCCTTCCCCCCCTCTTTTTTAAAATTATAATACAATATAATACAATGATATAGTTGTCTTAGCTGTTATTTGATTATGTGCATGTATCTGTGCACGTGTATATATCCTCCATCTACATAAAAGTAGAGGCTCAAACTTGGAGAAATCATTGTTGGCGGCAAATATTATACGTCTAAATCCATGAAGACTCTCTTTGTCACCTCAAATAGTACACCTAATACATATTAATGCTCTCCTTGTCTGTCTTTTAGCACCTTTTCAACCTTTCAATATAACCTTTTGATTGCTTTCATGCTATTGCTGTATTAACAAAAAAACACTTAGCAGGAAAACACAAGCACTTGCATGATGCAATGCCATGCAACACAGCAGTTGTGCCATGAATTCAGTTGCTCATTTTAATTGCTTGTGTGTTAAACTTACCTCTGTGGGGCTACATTTCATATTAAAAGGTGCTTCTTACAATTTCTCCATTTCATTTGCATACATGGACGAGCATCATGATCTGGCACCCCTTGATCAACAGAGGTCAACAGAGGTGAACAGTGTAAATTTGCAAGTTAAAGTGCCCTAAAGTGAAGCGAACTGTGAAAAAATCCCACCAACTTTGGTTTAAATCCACAGACTGTGAACATTGCATTCAAAAAATAGAGTTTGGAGTGAAATACAGGAAAAATGTCTTCCTTTTCCTCTCATTTTGCCTCTATATGTATCTCTGCAATGTTGATTTCTTTTTATCTCTACACAAAGGAGAGCTAACCTGTGGTTTACTGTTCAGATTTGTGTTTAAATCAGACAGTGTAGGAGGCAGAAATTTAAATTCAGCATTTAAAAACTGTGCTATATTTGAGAAAATGAGAAACAAGATAGTGCTACATATAGAATTATGATATGGAAGTGGCTTAGAATTGAAAGATAAGTAACTTTACCCAAATGTATATACCGTGTATCACAGAGAAAACAAAAATTAAATTTATTTCATGTAATATATTAACAACAGACAGTGAGATATTCAGCTGCCCTGTCTTTATGTTCAGTCCAAATATAAAGAGCAATACAAATATATTTACCCAAACAAAAACGGTGCTCATGTAGTAAAAATTCAAAAGGCATTCATAAGTGGACTTCCAATCTACACCAGCAGCCCGGGCTTATTTTTCAGCAAGACCAATAGTTGGAGTTCTGCCTATCGAAGCAGCATCTTTATTCGGATGGAAAATGAATCCTCAAGGAACATGGCCAGGCGCTTTATTGTGTATGCAGTGTGTGGCCAGGTTCAAATTGGCAATCAATTATCCAATTAAGACTGACAGAAATGCACATCAGGAATTCCAGCCCATCAGTCCAAGCTTCTGATTGGAACACGATTAGAGGGACTTAATTAAACCCTAGGTGCTGGGTGTTTAAACATCATTTGTGCAGCGTCGGAGGGCTTGGAAAATATAAATCTGGACTCTGGATTCTCCACACCTTTCCCAGTTAGAGGCCAGAAAGGAAATGCAAAGCGGTAAAAAATCGTTCCTTTGACTCCATCTTATATGTGACCATGCCGGTTATTCAAAGAGGTGCAAGGACCGTGGAATTGTAAAATTAAAATACATGCCCTTGGGAAGATAGGAAGAAAGAGATAAATATTTGTGAAAATTGCACAGTACAATGCAATAACAATAGCGACCATGATATTGTGCCACATTAGTCCTAAAACCATTCCCACGGTTTAACAGGTTCTGAATAATTCAAGGACATACCATACCGTGGAGAGCCGTATAAGTGTGATGTGTAGAATGAAATGCAGCTTGCTTTTGAGATTCTTTGGGGTATTTTCTTACTTGGCCAACCTCTCCTTCTCCTACGTGGTTGTTTAGTGCCTGTATTGATTTCTGAGCTGTTTCTTCCTCCTATGTCAGACAGTGTGAAATGGAAGGCACTGCATTTTAATATTGGGTTGTGAATTAATCATTTTTCCTGATAGCAAAGCTCAGCTCTGTCCCTGTAGGAGAACACCTTATCACAGCAAATAGGATTCAAAGGGAGAGGAGCGGTATAATCCACAGCTAATTGGATGAAATGGCTGTGCTCTCTCCCTCCTTCCAGGGGCTAGCGTCCATGCAGCCCCCTCCACAGGGATCTTGGAGCCACCGAAGAGGTTATTACAGTTTGTCCTAAGGGAGCATTAATACCTTAGCCCTTGTTCAGACATGCAAATAATCTAATTCAAGGTCTGGCTAATTAACAACTTAGCTACAGTAAAGATAAAGAGGCTCAATAATAAGCCTGTGCTTTTTGTAGGAGGGCAATGTACCACCTACCTCAGATACACCAATGTCAAAAACACAGGGGCTACACTTGGAAATTAGCAAACAACCTTGTATTTTAATGAAAAAGAGGGCTTTGAGCAAAACAGAGAACAATTAATACTAAAGGCAGATGTGAAACTGGTCATTTAAGGGGCTGCATGGAAATTATTTGGCGGGTGGGCTACAATTTTTAGGGGACTGGGGGAGGCTCTTTAATGACTGAATGTTATCTCTCCAGAGAATACGTCATTTGTCACTATCCTTGAACAGCATCCATCTTCACTTAATCCTGCATCTTAGTAAGTAAAATGAGCCAAAACATGTAAATGTATCACGTACAATTTATGACAACATGTTTGGTTTTATTTTGTGCCGTTACAATTCGTTGTAAATGTTAGAATTGTCAGCCAAAGTCAAGTGTCTTTATTGATTTTGATAGCGTTTAACAAATATCTGTATATGTGTCATCTAAATACACACAGAGATACAACACACACCATCTCCAACCCGCCTTGAAATAAAGAAAACAAACAAATACATTTTTTAAATGAAAAATGACCAAAAAATAAATAAAAATTTAGTTGTGGTACAAGTATAGCTTCAAAATTCTCAAATTCTTTGTGCGCTTTTAATTTGTAATGTGTGATTTTAATTCAGCTATTAGCAAAATTAACTTAATCAATCAAACAGTGTGTTGTTATAATATTGTGAGGGTCAGTGTGTGTCTTTTCCCTTTATTAAAAAAGTCACCTCCACCTCCATAAAAATTGTCATACAGTTTCTAGCAACAAAGAAAGGAGCACAGTTAAGCTGAAAACAAGTTCCTGTGTCACAAACCCAACTAAAAAAGACCCCCCCCCCCACCTTATAATAACATTTTCATATGTATACAAGCTTTGTTACAGCATGTATCGTTTGTGTTTATTGACTAAATGCTAAGGTTGTGTGACCCCTGGGATCCACATGCTCTCAATATGTAAAGCAACAACATGCATGTGATGTTTTCAGTGAGCGATCAGATGGATATGTCAACATTTTTTTGACACTTAGCATGCTTAACTCTAATAAGAGTTTCTCCTTGAGTGCTCATGCAGCATCGTATGGGCACTTATTTGAATAGCCTCTGTAGGCTGTTGTTTCATAATAAGCAACAGAAAAAATGGAACATGTTTTAAGGCATCTCTGGCGTTTCCAGGGTAAAATGTTAATCCAGCTTTAGCAAGGTTACATGGTCAAGGTTGCCAAATTACCGACAAGCACTAATCACCCTGCCTTGGAGCGAGTCTGGCTCAGAAGCAAACACTGTGGAACATTGCTCCCAGCCCCCGCTGAAATGCCTCGCCACACTCACAACCGCACTCTGCGCCTTTCCTGTGTATGAAACTGTGATTTACAACATCAATTTACATCTGCCAATACCAAATAACTTTTCCTTAAATACATAAAGTTTCTGCTCCACAGGGTCTGTCTTCTGCCTCTGAGGTTGTTCAAAACACCGTAAGCTTATACATCAGACTTAAACAAACACGAAGATCACTGACCTTTAGAATTACAACATTACAATCAAGGAAGCATCAGCATCAATTAACACAAAAGCATTTCAGACTCCCAGATATGCTCACATCTGTTACCTTGTTTAGCCTCTCTTGAAATTGACCATGAAAAAATCTGTAAATACGGGCTCATCCAGAATAAAAGGAGTGACATTTGTGAATAAACAAAAAAGTAGTCACACTGACAGCTATTTATTATAAAGGTTCAATAAAAATCTGGCCTGTTTGTAACAAATTGTTACCGTACCTTTTTTGTTTGCTTTTTTCATGCATATTTATACAACATACAACATTCTCAGAAGCACAATTAAAAATGTATGTGTCTATATGCGTGCCTGTGTTTCTTTGAATATGTGTGAAACGTTAACTTGTTCTCCTCTCAGCCGTGGGATAACCATAAGGAAGGTGTTATAATGACCACTTCTGTTCACCCTCCGGCAATGTTCTTAACAAGTGATGAGGTTTGTAATTGGTTCAGCCTGTTGTTAACACAGCTCACTGGTAGGAAAAAAAAAAGGTCTGGTGATAAAGACCAAAACCAACAAAGAGCCGATCCCACTAATAAGTAACTTCACTCTCCAAGGTGTTGCATCCAAAAAGTTTTAAAATAAAGTTAATTCACCATTGAGTCAACAGTGCCAATAATACTCACTGAAATATTAAAAAGCAATGACAAATAGTCCCCTACCAATGCACCGTTAACTACTGTTTAAGCAAGGTTTGCTAAAAAACTAGTATGGAATAACCAGACCAGTCTCCACAATGCTGGAGAACGGACTCATTATCATTCAATACAGGTAAAAAAATCAATCTGGCTTCTTTGTATTTGAGGGAACTGTCTCCATAAAGCTGTGCTGCTATATAACTGAACTGTATTCTCATTTTCTTCTCAAAACATAAGACTGTGATGTAGTAGGAAAGGCTCGGGTTTGAAGGATCCACAAAGTCCACATAAACAACACTGAACACTGGAGGATGAAGGCATGAAGACTACGCCTAGCGCATGGCTCAGGGGGACCCACAGAGGACAACGCAAAATAGTTGAGGGTTTAAAACTTCCAGATGAACTCTGTCCTCTCATATATTCAAGTGGAAAGCTCCCAGTTTGTTTCCAAATACAACAAAGATACTTTATTTCAATCATCCAAGCATGTGCACAGAGGTGGCAGTTGATGGTCTGCCAATTGGTTGAGCAGAGTTCACAAGCAGCGGCAAACTGTCAGCTATGAATTTTGACCCTTTTGCACAGTGATGTATACCTGCATGACATCTTCGTTGTTTAGGTGTATGCAACAAACTGGAAGCTGTGCTGGTGCATGCCACAATCCAATAGGATGAGTGGGTTTTTGAGCCCAATGACGCTGCTGCGGTGCCATAAGTCAGCACCAGGATTTCCATCTAAAAGATCAAAGTTCGCATCCAATGTGGGACCATTTTTCAAATTTTTCTTAGACTTAATTTTCATTTTCACTTAGTATATACTTTCGGTTATCCCTTGCTGTTTGGTTAAGTTTACTGATGAAAAGTGCGTGGTTAAGTTTAGGAAAAAGATCATGCTTTGTTTGACACTCTTAATTCTAGCTACTTGCAAGAAGCTTGGTTAAATTTAGGAACCAAAATTACTTGGTTAGTTTTTGGAAAATAACACAGTTTGGGTTAAAATACACTATTTCACTACATGATGAGTCTTTCCCCATGTAATGGATTGTTGGTTGGCTGAAATGTAGTAAAGTAATAAAATAAATGGAATAAAAATATGTTGATTTGAAAACAAACCTAATCTTTATGTTGTCGGGGCGGAAATGGTTTCCTGAAAATGCTATTTAGAATGCAGCTTAGTTGTATGTAAGATTGTTTTTGGGGATCTGGTTGATGGCACTGTCAAATTCTTCTAAAAAATTTGACATTTTCATTGTGTAGGTTGCTTTGAGGTTTCTGCTGTTGTGTTGTACATCGAGTGGATGAAAATGCCCCATTGTACAAAAGAAATGCCAGGTTTATACCCACATACAGGTGAGCCAACAACTACAGTCAGTCAAGAAATGTCATAGCCTTCAATAAAAGAAAAAATGAACTTTTTAAACCTCTTTGAAAATACACATAGTCTGTAGGTTCCAGTGTGTTGTTTGACAGAGTAGGGAAAAAGTATTGACAGATAGACCGAAGCTTTATTGCTATACTGTATTTCAGGCAAATTCTTCACAATAAAAAAATATGGAACAACATTTCCCTTATCATAAGAACCAGAATTTCAGCACTATTATACAAGTCCTTCAACAGAAGAGCTGGTTATGTGGAGATAACCTTCTCACAACTTCATTAATAACTGAAGTGGAATTGAAACACCGTGAGAATGTACATTTTGTGTAAAGTAAAAGTCAAACAGTAACCACTTCTAATAGACTCAGTCATCAGTTGTTATCATAAGATGATGCATTTACAGACAAGACAATATACATTATCTGTGCATAATAATTATAGGATATTGTCCTTAGTAGTATGTTTTTTAATTCCTTCTATTAGCATAAGTGTTATTACAAAGGGTTAATGAAAGTATAGCATAAAATATGGTATACCAAGTGTTAGAGTCCAATCACTCTTTTTAATAGCTTTGTAGCGGCCAGAAAATCAAGTATTCATGAAGATTGAGGAAGATGATCCAGTGAACTTCAATTTAATTGGTGCAAATTAAAACAATCCATCTTTTGCAGCTGTCTATCTATCTGCTATCACCACTCCATTGCTCGTCTTGCACCTTGATTACAATTATCTTTTAATATCAAAACTTGTCAGCAATTTCTCCCCCTTCTGATTTACGTCCCGGCCCAACACAGCGTCGTTCCACTCATATAATTCATGTTTTAGCGTAATGCAGAGTAAGCCTCCACTGGGCAGACGCAAGATGTATTGACACCATCACCTCATATCTGCTGGGTGCTATGACATATGGCAAACTGTCTCTGTGTAGTATAGGCTGCTATCCTTCCCCCATTCATACAAAAAGAGCATGTTTGCATGCCCGGAGTTTGGTCCCGACAGACTGTGCTCAGAGTGAAGTGCATCAATTGATTGCGAAATAAATGCATATGCAGACACTATTTTTTGCAGTGTCCAATAATGGTTCCAGGCAATTAGACCGAAAGATGACACTCTGACTTTTAATTTGGGACACAGTGATCTCTCTCTCTCCCCTCTTTCATCCTCTCCTGCCTCTCACCTGATATGCTGAGCTCAGGCTTTTACAAAGATACATAGCTGTAGTCTTGTTTTATCATAAAATGGGATCTTGCCATTTCCTTGCAATGACTGGAAGTTGAAATGCTCATCTTAAATGACTTAAGATTTCACAGATGACACCGGCGGGGTTGCTGTGGGAATGGACGGCGTCAATAGCTGTTGAGCTAAGCAGAATGGAACACATTTCCAAGATGCAAGCAAAACAACTGAAAGCACTATGAAATCCTGTGAGTATCCGAGAACAAAAACTCTTTAGCACTCCGTCTCGCTTTTCAGAACTCACAGAAATCGCACCTAAGTATACCTCTGCACTCGTCTGTGGGGTGTACGTGAGGCCAGAGTGAGCGTCAGAACAGCCTTCATTAGAAAAATTGATATTCTGTATAACTCTTCCTTTCAAATTATCAGCAACAGACTCATTGTTGAGCAATAAAATACATCCAAGGAAAGACTTTCAGCATTTCAAATTGCCGGACATTATAGCAGATGAGTCATGCATGGGCAATAATCAACAAAGAGATGGAGAAAAAACAGAGCAAAAATACAGCTTCATATCAAGATATGTGATCAATGGGAGAAAACAACCTTTGCACTCAAATATTTTATTGCCAATAATTATTCACTTACCAGGCGTAACAGATGCATTATGCTGGCAGAATTTCATATAAACAAGACAATTAAAAAGGTACTGTAGGGAGGGAAAATCACGGCAAAAGCAGTGGGGGATGGTGGAATACAAAATATGCAATTTTTCACAGCTACCAATGGTTTTGTTGGTGTCTCCTCAAGCCAATGTGAGTGTCCCCTTTGCTTAAAGCAAGCAAAAAAAAAAAAAAATCTATCAGTGCTTTAGGGAATTGTTCGGCCATTTCCACTATGCCCCAAATAAACTTGGATGTTCTCCATCCATCAGGTGACTACATGGAGAGCTGACCTGTCATAAATTCACTCGGTGGGGATGATGACAGGGCTGGAGCCAATCTTCATGAAAGAATAAAAAAATGGCACAAGGTTCCCATCCCCCCGCTCCCTGAGCCCCCTTCCAACCCCAACTCACCCTTCGCCCTCGCTACCGGAGCACCCTCGCTCCCTATCTTCCTGCCTATCTCTCTGTCTCTGCACCTACCAGGCTTTCTCTCTCCCTCTCTTTCTCACCCCCTTTTCTCTCCATGGGTAAGCAGGTAATCATGAGCTGTCACAGAAAGGTGACCCATTAATGTGATGGATACGGTGTGAAAAACAAATGGTGTGAAACGTGTGGATTGCTGTCCTTACTGCACCTTGGCCTTTTGTTCTGTCATATCAATATCCACACAGGGCCTCATTACACCGCTGCACTACACAATGAGTGGAGCGCCAGGGTCAAGACTGCGCCACGCTCCCTTTGACTGGCTCCGACTGGGCTTTTCAGCTCAACCTCACCCCAAAGGACTCCCAGGTAAACAGGAAGAGGGGCAGCCTCTGGAGCCGGAGACAGCGCACATCATCCCAGACTAAATAAGCAACAACCCCCCACCCCCAAGTAGTTCTCTATCCATCTGGGGCCCCGACTCTGTTGCTCCTATATGTTTACAGGCAAAACTGCCAATAGTCGTGTGGAGAAAACCACTGTACCAACTCCTCTTTTTGTCCAGGTTAGTTTATTTTAATTTTAGCTTTGCACTTGGAGAGCTAAAGTTTTCATTTCAAGGGAGCCTGGACATCACTTCTGTGTCTAACAAGTTAGCTCTTCTTGAGCTATGTCTACAAGGTCAAAAACATCTCTTTATTGAATACACGCTGCTGCTGTCGATGTTTCACTGATTTTTTTTCTTTCTTTTTTTTCTGCAAACTTTCAGATTCCTTGGCTATAGATCACATTTTTCCCAGACAATGGCAGTTCACATAGAGATAATTGAAACTCTACATTGCCAGACTGTGTGTGAACAGCAGCAAAAGAATCAATAAGTAGGACTTATATGAATGTGTATGGACTCCTAAATTGCTTCAGGCATACTGTAAGATGGGTACTTAGACTTTCAAAGAGCCATACAGCCAGTCAAGGTCAGGAGGGGAAGCAGTGAGGAGCTATCACAGTCCTGGCCTAACC